>NC_057697.1:3952472-3959972 GCF_014466175.1 Vespula pensylvanica
TTTTTCTTTTTTCTTTAATATTGAAAATTAATAATAATTTTTGAAATATAATTTATAAATCGGACAGAGTTTTTAAACGTTTATTGATCGTTTAAAATCTTTTTTATTAAACGTATATTAGATATATTTCGTATTATAATAATTTTGTAAAATTTATTCTTGATTTTTAATTGCTTTAGATATAGGAAAAGTATAATTGTAAATTAAATCGAAGTTTTTCTTTCGAACGAGGATGTACGTACGGATAATGAGCGGAGTTATTGCTTCGATCGGAGAACGTATTACGTTCTGACATTAACGAATGACGCTTCGATAAAATTCTCTAGTCGTACGTTAAAAAAGATATTTTCTCACGGGACTTTTGATCGGTTATTTTACAAAAGTTTCTACTTTCCCAAAGAAAGATAGAGCTGTTATCTCGATGAGCGATTATAGTTCTTAAAAATGTATTTTAAGTTTGTCTAAACGATGCATTAAAAAAAAAAAAAAAAAAAGAAAAGAAAAGAAAGAAAAAGAAATATCACAATTTGATTAAAAGAAAATTAAAAAAGAATAAAGAAAAATCATCGAAAGATTTAATAATGTATTTTGTAATATAAATAAATAACTAGAAATAATAATAATAATAATAATAATAATAATAATAATAATAAATAAACTGTGTTATAAAACTAATAAAAAAGTAATACAACTAATAATATAATTAATATAATATTATATAAAAGAATAATTAATATAAATATAATAATATATAAAACAATATTAAGTAATAACGTAATTAATATATGAAACTAAGAAAAAAGTAATAGATAATTTCGAACTCGATTATTTTTAATAATTCTTAATTATACAAATATAATACGTATATCTATTTTTTAATCAACAATAATTACATTACCTTTTAACTTTCAATTTTTAATATATAAACAATGAAATAAGAAACCTATCGTTATATATAATTTCATCTGAATTCATCCAATTATTAATTTATTCTATTTTTCTTTTTTTTTTCTTTTTCTTTTTTTTTTTTTTTCTTCATTCAATAGTTTAATTTCTTTCGCGAGAAGAGAAATAAAAAAGAAAAGTCTCGTATTGTTCGTAAATAATTAAAAAACGTAGTTAGCAATTTTTTTGATAAAGAGAGAGAAAAAAAAAAAGAAAGAAAGAAAAATTATGAAAAGAGGAGAAAAATGATAAAGCCCTCGTAAATCGTAGAGGGTGAAGCTTCAATTTGTGTAACGTTGTAACTCGGACTATATGGCGAACTGTATGGTTGAGTACTCACGTACAGGTCATTTCAAAATCCAATTTATCGTTGATGTTTCGACGTTACTGTTTACACCCATGCGATTATACAGAGCTATAATATTTCACTCGATTCGATATTGATTATATTTCTCTTGTTTTTCAAATAAGACGGAAAATATATTCCGAAATAAAATCAACCGATCGAAATAACGAAAGAACACGATTTCAATAATTTGCATTAAAGTTTTCGAATTTTTCCTCGTATATCTTTTCGTTAAACTCGTCTTTCGACAGCGACAACATATCACGTTAACAAAAAAAAAAAAAAAGAAAAAAAAGGGAAGAAAGCTCGATATTGATTTTGAAGAGAAATGAAATTCTTTTTCTTTCTTTTTTTTTTTTTTTTTTTCTTCATATCATTAAATCTCTCATCTCGTGAAATATAATTACAAAGATAATTAAAATATGTAAATATTTTTTTCTTTGTAATGAAAAATAACAAATGTAGATATGTAAATGTTTTGTAATTTATTATTTATGGTTTTAACATCTTGAGTATATATGTATTCATGAAAATATTGATGAAAACAAAATATTTTCTTTTTTTTCTTCACACGTATAATTATATCCGTCGCCATGTAAAATATGATTATACAAATATTAAATATAAACTAATTAATAGTATTTATATAACATATATAATAATAATAGTATTAAATATAACTATTAAATATAAACTATAAAATAGTATAAACATTTTTTTCTATATCATAAAAAATACCAAACACACACACACACACACATATATATATATATATATACATATATATATATTACAATTTTTTATTTATAATTTTAACACTTGGAATAACTATGTTTTGGTGAAACTACTAATGAAAAAAAGAAATTTTTTTTATCTTCGTAACATCATATTTCTCACGATGTAAAATATAATTATAAAATATTAAAATATATAAACATTTGTTCTATATCATCAAAAATATACATACATATATATATATATATATATATATATATATATTACAATTTTTTATTTATAATTTTAACATTTTGAATAACTATGTTTTGGTGAAACTACTAATGAAAAAAAGAAATTTTTTTTTTCTTCGTAACATTGTATTTCTCACGATATAAAATATAATTATAAAAATATTAAAATATATAAACATTTGTTCTATATCATCAAAAATATACATACATACATATATATATATATTTTACAATTTATTATTTATAATAATCATCCTGAATACGTACATACGTACAAATATACATACACACAAACACACACATTGAACTTGATAAAACGTAATGGAATATCCTGCATTATCAACACATATACAAAGTGAACACGTTAAAGTTTCGAGAAAATGGTAAGATCGTTCGAAAAATAGAAAGAAATAGATATAAAATGACCGCGAAAGAAGAAGAAAGAAAATGTTACTATAGTAAAACGTTGGATAGTGAAACAAGTGGTATACATAGACACGAACTGAGAAAATATCCAACGACCTCAGGCGAAATCGTGAGCTCACAGGAATAGGGTATGCCGTAAAAAGATGCTCGTAAAGTTCGATACGTTTGAACGGAAAACGTGGTCTAATATCAAATCGATGAATGGTATCGATCGACCTTTCACTGCGTTATATTCATCCAACACTAGCTAGCCAATCTCTCTCGTAAATTTCTTCTAAACTTTGACACTTTTCTATACTACTCTCTCTCTCTCTATCTCTCTCTCTCTCTCTCACCTCTTTCTCGATTATTATCGAGAATAATTTGCAAAGAGTACAAACAAAAAAAAAAGAAAAGAAATAGAAAAAGGAAGAGTATCTGCTGTGTGTATGCGTTTGTGTTTGTAAAGTGATTTCAAACACGTAACATTGTTAAAGTGACGAATGTATTTTATAAATGATCGGACAAAATGAAAATCTTAGATGATTTTCAAAATTGATTACTCTTCTTCGAGATTTTTTAAAATTAATTTCTTTTTTCTTTCTTTTTTTTTTTTTTCTAGATTGTAAAAGATTAATGAAATCTCGAAAAAGAGAAGGAATCGTTAATTTTTACGATCATCTAGAAACTCTTGGATTAGCAAGTATTAATATAAATATAAATATATATATATATATGTATATATGTATATATTAAATTATATTAATCATTTGATTATTTGTTGAATCTATAAAATTGTACACTATTATAAAATAATAATTGTAAAATACGTAAAGAAAAAAAAAAAAAAAGAAAAGAAATGATATCCATGAAATAAAATTGTTCTTTAATAATTATCGAATCGCTTTAAGGTTTAATTTTTTGTTTTTTACAAGAGTAAAATTTCGACGAAAAAATGTATGCATATATACGAAGATATATGTTTCTTTGATCGTAAACATTTCCTTTGATTTTTGATCTGAAACGATGTGATAATATCGAAATGATAAAACGATTTAACTTCGAATGGAATATTCGAAAAGAAAGAAAAGGAAATGTTGAAAAAAATTTCACAACAAAAGTCACTTATCACTAACCCAATTATTTATTATCAATAAACTTATGAATTCTCGATTGAAAGATATCTCGTGTTTATAACATATATTCGAAAATATTATCTCGAATAGTATAAGTGTATCACCATTTTTTTTCAAATTCCATCGGATTACGATCATTCGAATTAATCTTATCAAAGATATATTCGATCTTTAAAAAATCAAAGATAGATCGATATAATAACGAAATATATCAATGATAGATCGATCTTTATCAAAACTCTCGCAGTATCCAACATTTTCGATCGTTAAATAAATCCAATAGTCGTACAATTAACATTTTTCTCTTTTAAGTGATATAACAAAATCAGAGAGAATCCAACTCTTCTTTGAAAGAAATGAAAAAAAAAAAAAAGACAAAAGGAAGAATAAAAGAAATGGAATAATAAAGATTTCAGAGTTCAGACGTAACGTAACATAAAAAAAAAAAAAAAAAGAACTCGAGACAGAGATTTTTCATTAAATCATAATACGTACGTATGACATACATACATACATACATACATACATACATATATACATATATACATACATATATATATATATACATACATATAAACGTACGTACGTATATATAAACGTATTATACACATAAACTTGTAAATACATTTGTTTATTAAGTCATAACTCGAGATATCCTTTTTTCTTCGTTATAGTGAAGTACCTGAGGGAGGTGACACCGTACTTCAGGAAAGCCTCGATCATCCAGGAAGTTGGTTGGGAGTTGCAACGTGGATTTCTCAGTGCGACACCACCACCACCAAAGTCACCGCCCAGGGCAGACACTCGTTATCTGCCATTGCAGCTTTGCAGACTCACCAGGGCGCATCCTTCGTCGGATCCTGGTAAGTCCTCCTTAAGGCATGTTCTTACCGCATACTTTACAGGAAAAATATCGCAATGGTTATAACAATCACCGTCGGAGAGATAATATTTACACATAACTGTCTACTCAATCGTATTTCAAACGTTTCTTACAATTTCCTTTGAAATATTTACGTTCTTCGAATTAATGACATTATTTACAAATTAAAAAAAAAAAAAAAAAAAAGAGAAAAATAACTCGAAGGAAGGACTTTGTCATCCTCACGAAACACGAGGAATTGAATTAAATTTGAACGTATATTTAATTAAGTAAAAGTTTCGAATTTATGAAAGATTAGAAACGCGTTTTCTTCGAAACTTTTGTCGACTTAACAAATTTTTTTTTTTTTTTTTAAATAAGGATAAGTAAGTGTAATAGTGTTAGGACACGTCGCTTGAATTTTATTGTCAATTAAGATGTTTAAAAAGATTGTCGGTTAAACCCTTTAAAGGTTTAACCTTCTGTGATGTGAATTTAGAATAAAAAAAATTGTCTCTTCTAAAAGAAAATTAATTGATACTGGTGTTTATCGAAACAAAAAAATATTCGCTAGATAATATATATATATATATATATATATATATATATATATAAATAATATATTAATAATAAATGATAATATAATAATTACTATTATAATCAATTATAATTCATTACTTATATTAGCGTTTATCGTTATTATATATTATTATATACCATTGTATTACTTAATAATATTTATAGACCTGGCAGAATACAATTTAACAATTGCAATGATAGATAACGTATAATAAAAATATTAATATAAATATATTTTTATAAAAATATTTACGATTTTAGTTTTAATAACCATACAACGATTGAAATCTTTTTTACAATTTTTTTTTAATGATCAATAATCAAATAGAAACTTGATATTTCCTTTTTATTTCTGATTAGTCTTATTGAAATGAAAAGAAGAAAGAGTATTTCGTTAAAACGAAGTATATCGACTTTATTTGTCTAATTTATTGAGGTTCATTTAATACTGCTTCGAAATACATACATATATATATATACACACACACATATATATATATATATATTTGAGAGAGAGAGAGAGAGAGAGAGGTAAATTTGTGTTGAGTATTCCCGAGGGACAATAGTACAGAACCGATCGCTCGTGAAGCTTTAATCCGATTAATCGCATCAGAATTGTTACAGTATTCTCTACGAAGACGTCTGTAGTTTCCTCAAGCTCCTTACCATGATATCCGATTTATCGCTCGAAAACGTACGTAATTCAACGAATTTCATGTCTCCGTAATCGGAATTTGATATTTTCTATTTAAGAAAAAATATCTTGTTTAATATATATTTTTAAGAATAATAATCATTCGACGATAAATTAAATATAAATTGTACGAAAAATTTCGTAAAATCGTACTCTGGATTATTGCAAAGGAATTTATTTATATGAAAGAAAAAAAAAAATTATTTATTTCTCGAAATATCGAATCGTATGAAAGGAAAGGGATTTTTTTTTTATTTGAAATTTTTATATTAATAAAATATATAAATATTTATATATATATATATTTTCTATATATATTCTATTTATCTATGATATATAATCTATGTATAAGAAAAAAATATATATATATATTTTGTGTATACATATATTTTCTGCAATTAATATATTTTAATTAATATATTATTTAACAACTAATTAAATTTTTATATTTGCGAATATACAAAATTCGCTCAATACAAACATATATATATATATTTATTTATTTATTTACATTATTAATACAAATATTTGTTTTTTGATAATATAAAATCTGTAGCTTTTTATCTGAATTTTTTTATAAACAAATTTTCATACACACACACACACACACACACACACACACACATATTTAATTATTCTTCCTTTCGTTGATCATAATAAAAAAGAAAACGATCTATACAATTTTCAAGATAAACGAAAGAAACAAATATTATAAATACAAACACATTTACATTTATTTATAAAAAACAAAATGAGATAAAAAGAAGATTATATATTATTTGAATATATATATATATATATATATATATATACATATATTATTTTTTGAAATTGAATACTTTTATCTAATATAAAAAATATAATATAAAAATATAAAAAATTGAATTACTTTTAATGTAATATAAAAAAATGAAATTTAATTTCGAATAAACGTTGATCGAATAAACGATCTTTAACAGTTTATCTCGACAGACTTAAATATATCATCGCTTTTTATATCCTTCAACCTTCTCAAGCCCTTCACTCTTCGATCGTTGTCGAGTTAATGAAAAGCGAATGGATCCTTAATTCTGTAAAGCTGCCTGAGCGATTCGAGTTACGCACCACCAGCACTCTTTTCTCTCTCGAAAGAGAGATGCACTTAAGAGAAGAGAAAGAACAAGATAGAGAAAGATAGATAGATAGATAGATAGATAGATAGATAGATAGAAAGAAAGAAAGAAAGAAAGAAAGAGAGAAAGATAGAAAGAGATAGAAAGAGTAAAAGGATTGGATGGTTTAAAAGGGCCAGAAAAGAGAAAAACGATTTCGTTCAAGTGAAAAGAGAAAGAACTGTAACTCGAAACTAAATGGTGAAAAAAATTGCTTAAATCAGTGACAATTCGTTGTTATCATTCGATTGATCAATTGATAACTCTTCTTATCGATTTATCTATTTCAATCCACGTTTAACATTTTTTGAATATACATCGAGAATATCGACATATTCGATTGAATTTTTTACGGGAAACTAAAGAGGATGAATAAACAAATGGGAGCTAAACGAGAAGGAAGGAAAATAAAGC
>NC_057697.1:3964972-3970473 GCF_014466175.1 Vespula pensylvanica
GAGTAGAGTAACCAGTCGCGTTATAAACAAACATCGTACATTTAATTTCTAAGAATTCTTACGATGATTCATTTCAGTTCAATGATAAATTCAAACGTTTAATCAGATGTATATATATCGTCCTCAATATTTCCAATTTCGTTTCGTTTTCTTTCTTTCTTTCTTTCTTTTTTTTTTTAAATCAAAAAAAAGAAAAACAACGATGAAAAAATTCGAAGATCTCTTCTTACATCATTCCTTTACGCGTATTATAAAATTAAAGTTTCAAATTTCTTTTAATATTATAATATTAAACAATGCTTTGTAATATCTTAACATATATTTATTTAGTTTTGTATACTTATAAATTTCATTTAAATTAAATTAATATATTTTGTTAATATTTAACATATATTTTCATTATATTTCTGACGATATTCATGATATATACATATATATATATATATTATGTATATCGATTATATGTATATTCTGATCGAATATTCCGATGATCTATTAAAAATCAGTGAACCGTTTTAATACTTAATCTCACATCCTAATCGCATGACTGTTCATAGCTGGTAATGTAACGCGATTACGTTGCCATTAACAGGCCGTTATTACGTCATGTTTTGCATTACGAACGTTTCCACAACAAATCCTTCTCATATTCCCGTTGCCTTGTCTTATACACGCGATCCTCATAAAATGAAAACGATAAACTTGTCAACTTCAAAACTTGTCATGCTTACTCTCTGATCTCTTTTGCTAAAGGAATTAACTTAAACAGAAATAACATTGAATGAGTTTTAATAATCAACGATCTATAGAAATAAAAGGAAAGTAATAATAATTAATTATTATTATCAGTGTATCTTTATTATTCTAAGCATCATAAAGTTTGTCCAATTTTTTTCTAAACAAAAATTTCTATACAAAAATTGTATTTATTAAAGATGGTAAATGTTAATTATTGAAAGTAATATATACAGAATGTTTTTCTTTTTTTTTTTTTTAATTTTTCTATTCAAAATGGAACGAATATTTGCATCAATGCGATGATAATAATTATAATTGTTTTATTTAATAATGATTATTATTATTACAATTATTATTATCTCTATCAACTGATACAAATATGCGAATATTCAGAAATAATTCGGCATAGTAATAATAATTATAACAACAATATCGATTACAACAATATTAATAATATTTTCATAGATCTA
Source organism: Vespula pensylvanica (assembly GCF_014466175.1). NCBI lineage: Eukaryota > Metazoa > Arthropoda > Insecta > Hymenoptera > Vespidae > Vespula > Vespula pensylvanica. The sequence goes on from NC_057697.1 coordinate 3,966,181, forward strand.
TTTCTCACGATCAATTCATACAAATTTTTATTAATATTTAAACAAATCACGAGTTCGTTACTTGCGTACCTAGTATTAAATTTATTTCAAAATTCAATTCAAGTATATCGTCGTATAAAATTGTAATTAGCTACAAACGAAAGAAGTTCGTTACAAAATCGAAAGAAAAATCAATAAACAGCTAGAAACAAAACCACACACACACATATATATATATATATTACGTATGAATTCTTTGAAAGATGGAAAATGTCGAGATATTTGATTAACTTACGATCCGATTGCTTTGATCGTAGATCCATATACCTATCAACCCTTTTTCGAGAGTCCTCTCTTCGATTCCCGCCACTTTTAACCTTCCCCTCCATCTTGTTTCCCCTCCTTTCGTTTCATCTTTCCCCTCCCTTCCCCACTCTCAGCTTCCTTTCTCGTTCTAACCTCAACCTCAACACTCTTAACCTAAAGCAACCACCCTTCCTTTTCTAATAGTCGTCGCGACTTTGAGATAGAAATTATCCCCCTACGTACCTAAGGCATTCGTCTTTCACGACCTTACAGATGATCCAGCTGATCCCTTCCGTGATGCTAGGAAACCCTTTGAGTGTTCGTTGGTGCAAACACCAGTAGCAACGTGCGTATGCTGACGCAAGCTCGTACCGCAAGCCATGCGAAAGCATTTGCTGCAAGCAAATCCACTGGGTTCTCTCTCTCTCTCTCTCTTTCTCTCTCTTTCTCTCTATTTCTATCTCTCTGTGTCTCTCTTTCTCTTTCATTCATTCATTTGGATCCCTCAGAGAAATCGTTCTGAGAGCGGTCTCATGAGGTAGTTGAGAGAGAAAGAGAGAAAAAGAGGATGAGAGAGAGAGAGAGAGAGAGAGAGAGAGAGAGAGAGAGAGAGAATGAAGGGTAGGTGGCATGAGAGAAAGAGAGAGAGAGAGAGAGAGAGTTAACAGAAGGCAATACCGTGATTGCACAAATATTAATTAATCGAAACTCTCAGTATCTGCTAAGAGCATCTGCTTTTCGACATTATTTCTCTTTGCTTTGCTCTTCCTTTTTTTCTTTTCCTCTCTTATTTTTTTTTTTTTTTTTTTTTGATTGAGTTTTTTAAATCCTTTTTTCTTTAATTCCTTTCTGTTTGTTTTGTTTTGTTTTGTTTTTATTAAAAATAATTCATCACACTTGTGATGAATTATCGAATGATATATGTGTATTAGTGGGGAGTACGATAGAAATGATAAACGTTTTTTTTTTTTTTTTTTTTTTTTTTTTTTTTTTTTTTTTTTTTTGAAAAATATATTAGCAGAGAGACGTGGAATTAGTGGTATAGTGAATGTTTCTCTTTTTTTTTTTTTTGATGATTATAATAGACAAGAGAATTATTTCTATAATTATTGAAATAGTTTAATTTTACATTTAGTAATTGGTGTATATTAAAAGAATGAAGAATCGACTTATTGTTATTACATTATTACGTTACATTTCAATCTATTTTCATAGTCACTACAATTTTCATAGTATTGTTTCGATTATTATTGTTATTATTATTATTATTATTATTATTATTATTATTATTATTATTATTATTATTATTATTATTATTATTATTTTATTACATTAATCATTTCTTTTTAATAAAAATTCATTGTAACTCTACTTGAATATTTTACAAATTAATACTATAGAATTACATTATAATTATCGATAAATTAACTATAATTACAATTAACTATAAATTAACATTATAGAAATAAACACTATATTCCCTATATATCGATTTATTGCAATTACTCGCGATAAAAAAGGAAAGAAGAAAGAAAGAAAGATAGATAGATAGATAGATAGATAGATAGATAGAAAGAAAGAAAGAAAAAAGAAGAAAAAGGAAAGAAACACAAGTTAGAACGAATTAATAAAAAGTGATGCGATTTAAGCAACACACGCATACTACACACACATACATACATAAACACATACTCACACGCACTTACAGAAATATACGAAGTCACAGATGGACGCGGGCATGAGTAAACTATATTCGTAAGTTAAATTACACGTTTAATTAATCCAAACGAATTAGAATAAAACGAATCGTCGACTATTCCGAGAAATCTATCACAAACTGCCAGTAGATAGCAGTGAAAATTACATCTGGACGGTGCAAAGTTTGCGACTCGATTGCGGTTAACGAATCGCCGTTGGGCTTTACTAGGTAGATAGATGGATAGATCTAAAATGAGAGAGAGAGAGAGAGAGAGAGAGAGAGAGAGAGAGAGAGTGATAGAGTGATAGAGTGATAGAGTGTCAGACAGAGAGAAAGAGAGAGAGAGTGACAGAGAATATTGGTTAACGATTGCAACAGCCACACGACCATATTCTACGTAATAACGAGCTCGTAACGTAGCCGTCAACGGTAAATTTTATGACGAAGTTGTAAATTTCACGTCCGATACGCTCCGACGATGATTGCTCGATGTTACAGGAGATGAGAAGGAAGAAGGGATGGGAAAAGGGGTGGGGGAAGGTGAGAGGGATTTTAAAGCTTCTGATAGGAAAAATCCAAACGGAAAATGTAAATAGAAAGAAAATTTTTTTTTTAACAACGCTAGGGGGTTGGTACTGGTAGTAATAGGGTAGTAATACCGCAAGGAAAAACTTTACGATTTACGATATGGGGTTATATCTCATCCGACGAATGTTATACTTCGAATCTTTTTCATTTCTCTATTTCTCTCTTTCTCTCCCTCTGTTTTTCTCTATCTGTATGTCTCTCTCTCTCTCTTTCTCTTACTCTTTCTCTCTGTCTTTCTGTTATTTTCCGTGTTTTTCTTTTTATTTCTCTTTCTCCTTTTTATTACTGTCTTTGCCTTAACGCTTTTCTGTCACATAGATTCAAGTAGAATAGTCTGTTATGGGATAAGTGAAAAGTTGTTATATGTTTTCTACTATTCTATTCGTTTTAAGTATTTTAGATTTGTTACTATTGGTGTTGTTGTTGTTGTTGTTGTTGTTGTTGTTATTCTTACTATTATTATTATTATTATTATTATTATTATTATTATTATTATTATTATTATTGTTGTTGTTGTTGTTGTTGTTATTTATTGTGATTGGTGATAAAAAATAAAAAACTATATGAACGTAGTTTTATCTAATAAATATATTTGAAAATGAAGGATACATTTAAAATATACTACTATGTAATATATATATATATATATATGTATATGTATATATATGTTATTTAATTGTAAAACTCTAATTATATATATATATATATGAAATAAATATGAATAATATATGTACTAATATATATATGAAAAAAAAAAAAATAAATAAAAAGAATGAATTGACAAATAAATCAAATTTAAATATTCAAAGTTCTATCTTATTAATTTAAGTTAACGAGACAAATTCAAGAAATATATTTACATAAAATAGATATACGTAAGAGATTTCGTCAATGAACATATTAATATTAATATTATAATAATTATTATTAGTAATAGTAGTAGTAATAGTACTAGTAGTATTACTATTCATTACTTAAACAGATACAATCAAAAAATTAATTGACTTGAATAAAATCATAGATATAAATATCCAAATAAATATCCTGATCCTACATTATCGATAGAAATTCAACAAATATATCAATTCATAAAAAGGAATGGTAAAATTCCAAAGAAATGAGAGTTAATTAATATTCATCGTTGTACATTCAATGAAATTCAAGAATTCAATATCGAGGGTTACGCACTTTTCAACAATTGTTAAAAGACATGTTCACAAATAGAATAAATCGAAAGAAGAGAAAGAGATAAAGAGATACAAAAAGAGAGAGAAAAAGAGAGAGAGAGAGAGAGAGAGACAGAAAGAGTGAGTACTCGTATATACCCCATACTTTGATTTCAGGCAACTCGTGCGTCAATTTGCCAAGCCAATATAGGAAAGCAGCGAACTACCGTATATGACTGTTTCGCGGTGTACACAGTGCACTCGGCGAAATAAAACGGCCGGATAGCAAAAGGCTGAAAGGGCCTCGATAAACTTCGAGATCGAGTTTGCCCGATATACGTTGAAATACGTCGAATCGAAACGTGTATGCGAAATAAGGCGAATCCTCCTCTCCAGAACTATATTTGCCTGAATAAAATAGACAAAGAAAGTGATTGAGAAAAAAAGAGATGGAAAATGAATGAAATAAAGAGAAAAAGAGAGAGAGAGAGAGAGACAGATAAAATGAATAAATAGAAAAAAGAGAGAAAGAGAGAGAAAGAGAGAGAGAGAGAG
>NC_057697.1:3970630-3973215 GCF_014466175.1 Vespula pensylvanica
GAGAGAGAGAGAGAGAGAGAGAGAGAGAGAGAGAGGATAAATGAAAAAAGAAAAAAAAAGAGAAGGATATTTATCGAACGATATTATTATAGTTATTTTTAGATATATAATTTAGGTATATTATTTGATAGGTACTACATTATCTGTTTTTATTATTGAAATGAATGTTTATGGGAAGATTAATCGAAGCTGTTCTGTAGCATTATAATTTCAAGTGATCACCGTAAAAGACAAATATCCAGATTCGAATCTGGTCTGATAGATATTACCTCGTAGGATCGAAGTTTTTTTTCTTCTTTTCTTTTTTTTTTTTTCTTTTCTTTTTTCTTTTTTTTTTTTTTTTCCCCTAAATGTCACGCGTGAATTTCATTTGAAAGTGCACGCGTTTGTGCGAGATAAAATTAATTACTAATTGTCATTGTTTATCCTACATAAATAAGAAGAAGTAAGGTGAAGATTAACGTGATCGTAATTAATAGTAACAAACAAAGTGATATGAAAGAATGTTAATTAACAATTAATGAAATAATAAAAGGTAAATGAGATGAAGATTAACGTCTTCGTGATTAATAGGATAAACGAAACAATAATTAAACATAAGTCAATAATAATTGATAAAATAATGATTAATTATTAAATGTATGTAAATTGACTGAGGAAGATATTGCTTAAGGAAATTAAAATATTTTTAAGGGAAAAATGATACGTTAAGAGTGAAAGAGATAGATAGATGAATAGATAGATTACGTAGAGTGAAAGAGAGAGAGAGAGAGAGAGAGAGAATTTCAACATAGACCGAATTACTTTTATTTTTGAAACATGTAAATGCGGAATACGTGTGTGTTCACTGAAAATTCACGGAAATCTGTGAGAATATCCGGCTGAGAGGAAGAAGACGAATAGTAAGAACATAATTTCCGCTCTCCTACTCTCTTCGTAGAGAAATCTCTCATTAATAATAAAAGTCGACATGGGTATTATTACGCCGATGTTACATAACTTAAATCTTGAAATTAGTCGTTTGATCTTCTTCTTATCTCTAATTTTGTTTATCTTCTTTTCATTATTTCTTCATCATTTCTCTCCTTTCTTTTTCTTTTCTTTTCTTTTCTTTTTTTTTTTTATATCGAATTGTGACATTATTATTATTTTTTTGATATGCGTGTCATGTATATTATATTAATTAGATTAGTATATTAATTGGATATCTATTAATTTTATTTCAACGATTTGTAAAGAAATATTATAAAGAATGTTTTCAATTTGTTACTTTTTGTTATTACACACACATACATATAGACGATTTAGCGTTATAAATAGAATTTGAAACGTTAAAACAAATCAACGTGAATTTATATTATAATTCTTTTCGAAACGAAATAAACTTAATAAATTTATATCAATATACTTATCTTTATACATTTCTTAAAAATAATTCAGAAAAATTCTTTATATCGTTAGAATATCCCTTAATGGATCAATTCTTACAATTAGATCGATTAAACATTAATTATTATCCAATTAAATAATCATAATCAGTAATAATCGTAATAACAAATAATTACAATTAGTAGTAATTATAGTAATAAATAATTATAATTGTAAGAAGATTACAATTATCGTTGTTAAGATATATTTGATAAGATCTTTTGTTTTTGATTTTTATTGTTCGAACGAATAGAAGGGTAATAATATCGATCAAAGAGAAAGGCTTAACCCAATTTCCAGTTGGATTCAACCGCAAACTCTCTCTCTCTCTCTCTCACACACACACACACACACACACACACACACATATGCATAGACAGGTACACATACATATATCGTATCATTGTCCGTGCCACGTTAATTATCTTGAACGCCCAGCGACATCGATCGTATTTACCGAATCAATCACAATTATCGTGGATCGCGATTGTCGGCACCCTAGTAGCTCGTTCATTATAGTTTCTCACTTGCAATATCTTGAATTCAGATTGAAAGAGAAAATTACATACGTATAGATATATCATTACATTACATTTATATATATATATATATATATATATATATATATATATATATATATAAATGGAATTCAAATAAACCTCACTTTTCAATCTCGATTTTCAAAGAAAAAGGATCGTCAAAATAAAAAAATAAAAAATAAGTGGTTTTTTTAAATCTAGAGATTTGATACGTACGTAGATAAATTTATTTCTATTTATTTATATTTTGAATAACTCGAAGATCAACCTATCGCGATATAAACTTTACATTGGAATAAATCTTTATTCAAAATTTATTAATATTATCAAACAATAAAACATATATATATATACGTATGTATTATTATATTAATTTTCAAGAGAGACAATAACCATCGTTTATCAGGAAATCATATTTAAACAACTCTACTTGAACGTTTTGTATGAATTCAGAGAAATGAATAGTTCGAGGATCGATACGAGGAAGAAGAATGAGATCTTCTTGGTAAATTCGGTTGGTTGCGAACACTCGGTTAATTAAACGCATTATATTCGCTCGAAGACAGACACAGAGAGAAACAGAGAGAGAGAGAGAGAGAGAGAGAGAGAGAGAGAGAG
>NC_057697.1:3973429-3980929 GCF_014466175.1 Vespula pensylvanica
GAGAGAGAGAGAGAGAGAGTGGCTTTGCTCGACTTAATTCGAATTAGCGGTATCTTCCGTACTAGGCCGCTTAAGTCCTTCGCGTTAATGAAACTACGAAAGCGCTCGAGCCAAGTTTACGCGAGTCCAATCCTCCCCTTCGAGCAAGCAAACCCTCAAGCTCATTTTCGTGGTGAACGCAAGCTCGCAAGCTCGCAAGCTTGAGCTATCGATCGAGCTTTCATTGGACACGCGACGCGTTTCAACGGCACGTTGCTGTTTACCTTCTATTTCTTATCTATCTATCTCTCTCTCTCTCTCTCTCTCTTTCTATCTGTCTATCTATGTATCTATCTATCTTTCTCTTTTTCTCTCTCTGTCTATCTGTCTCTTTCTCTGTCTCGTTTTGCTCTTAAAGAGAAAACAGAAGTTCGACTCATCTTCTTGGTTACGCCAAGCGAATACATCGCTTCGAGCTAACTTCCTAACTTCTCTGCCTTTTGCACTCCGAATTTGTTAACTTTGAGGCTCTATCGAATTGGAATAGCTAACATCAAAGTGGATTGAGTTCGTATTGGCTTACTTAATCTGCAGGAGTTTAACAAGTTAAACATGAAGAAGAAGAAGAAGAAGAAGAAGAAGAAGAAGAAGAAGGGAGAGAGTGAGAGAGAGAGAGAGGGGGGGGAGAGAGAGAAAGGATAGATGAAAAAACGACTACTGTACAAATGTGAAATAATTTTGTGTAAGAGAGAACAAGTTTTATCCAAGATAGATAAATAGGTAGATAGATAAAGAAAGAGAGAGAGAGAGAGAGAGAGAGAGAGAGAGAGAGAGAGAGAGAGAGAGAGAAGTTATATTTCTGATAGTTGAAAAATCTGAATAAATCTGATTAAGATCAAAGTAAATCGTTAATTCGTTATTAAATCATTGAACGTTGAAAAAAAAAAAAAAGAAAATTACGATAGAACGTATGCGAAGGAAATATTCGCACGATGACAATTCTGACCTGATGATACTGTCTTGTCTTAACTTAAATATTTCAGAAATGAAATAAAAAAAGAAACAAAAAAAAAAAAAAAAGAAAACAAAAAAGGAAAAAGAGAATGATACGTATAAATAAAACTCGTTGATATCGGTTAACAAGAAGAGAGATAATTCTGACAGATGATGGCTTTGAATTCGACCATTCCGATATTCGTATAACAATGTCGAATAGAAAATAATCCTAGACTTCAAACAACAATACGATATGTATCGAATAGAAGAGATATAATAGAAAAAGGTTTCACCGATAGCGATCTATTGTGACATTTGCGATCGGTTGAGAATGATCGGTTCGGTTGGGACGTGCTTTGATCAAATAAAGTTACTCGTTCTAGTAGTCGTGTCACGCGGATAGCTGCTGGACAATTAGGAACACAAGCAAGATGATGTGGTCTGGTGACTTGATATCTCAAAGGTAGAATTTTAGAAGATATATATATATATATATATATATATATATATATATATAGAATACTATATTATACGATACATCTATAGAGTCACTCGAAAAGGTATAGGTTTAGCTTTCCTACGGAAAGTAAGCTATAATGTTGTCCTATTGTCCTGCACACTTCACCTTGTCGCTACGGATTTGAAACCTTGTTAACTCTACCGGAAACTGTTAACAGTAGCACGTTCGAAGACCAAGCTTTCTACTCGATAACCCACAGTACTACCAACCTACTTACTTACCTACCTACCTACCTACCTACCTACCTACCTACCTACCTACCTACCTACCTACCTACCTATCTATCTACCTATCTCACGACCAAACTCAATCCGAAATATGGCTTCCACAGTTTCATATCTCCTTATTCCACAGTTTCATTCGTAGAATGGAACTTTCTTGTATTACTCTTAGCACGCATCGACCTTTTCCCTATGGTTCATACAACTATTCCTATTTAACTCTTATAAGTATTATTATCACGGAAATCGTAGTAACCGTCTAAAGTATATAAAGATATTTTCTTTCATCTTCTATTCTTAACTTTTACGAATGACAATAATTTCTCAATAATTTATTCGAAATCGTTAGTTTTATATCGGTCTAAGTTAATACTGAGTGATTCTAATAATACGGTCTGTTACGAACTATTTTCGTTTGAATACTGGGTGCTCCGTATAAACTGTTACGAACTATTTTCATCGGAACACTGACTAGACTACGTATTAAATTGCCGTCGAACTATTTTCATTGAAATCTTTTGAGATATCGATTTTATTTTATTCTCTTTCTTTTTTGTTTTTGTTTTTCGTTTTTCGTTTTGTTTTGTTTTGTTTTGTTTGCTTCTTTCTTCTTTTCTTTTTTTTTTTCTTCTTACCGTCTTAAACATTTATCGCTTGATAGAATCCTTGTAAGTAATCAACTTCGATATGTATTTTATTAATTTAAGAATAATTAGTAAAATTAAGTTAAACGAAAAATTAATATTATCGATCGTCAGAATTTTACTGATAATTTAATAACAAAGTTTGATCGTACTTTCGTATTTAAAAAAAAAATCTCATCGTCTTGTTTTTCTTTTCTTTTTTTTTTTTTTTTTTTTTTTTTTTTTGTTTTCGATTATTTACTAAAAAATTCATATATTTTTCTTTTTTTTTTCGATTAAAACAAGACCGATCAGAAAAATTTGTTTCAAAAGATTCACTATTCGCTAATTACAGATTAATGTTATAATTAAAGTTCATTGGTCTTATCATTTGTGAAATATAATTGACATTTTATAACGTGATGTATATCTTAAATTTTTTTAATTCGTACAACGAAATGATAAACGATGAGATCTAGTAAAGAACAAAACTTACTTTCCTTATTTAAAACAAAATTAATTTTTTTTAAGATTCGATCGAACATACATGTGTTCGATTTATATATGTGTATTTTTTTTTTTTTGTGAAGATACTAGTGGAATTAGTTTCCTAGATGACACGTGAAACAGAAATTTTTTGCAAAAAATTGCAATTGTGATGGTCGGAGTTACGAAAAAAAAAAAAAAGTAGAAGTCGCTTTTTACAGCGTTTTTTTTTTTTTTTTTATTCTTTTATATCTGAACCTTTAATGAAAATTTCAATCACACACTTTGAAGATTTATTTCCATTATATACCTGTCAGTTGAAAATTTTATCCGAAATCGATCGACGTTCCTGTTTGCTAGAAACGTTTAAAAATAATGAAAGTCGCAGTTTTCGCGACTTTTGTTGCAGATTTTTATTTTTTTCGATTTTTGTCTACTACTCATATCGATTCAGCTTATATATATATATATATATATATATATATATATATAAACATATAAAATACATACATCCATATATACATATATACCTATATATATAAATGTATACACATACATATTTTCAAGACATATATGTATATATATATATTTGTCTTATTTTTATATATGTATTATATCTATATATATATATCATATATATATTTATATATATAAGATATCTATATTATATATATTATATATCTATATTTACATATATATATATCTTATATTTATATATCTATTTTATCTATATATACATATATATAAATATATATATATATACACACACATATATAAGTCTTGAAAATTTTCCCTATAAACCCAGAATAAAAAAAAAAAAAAGAAGAGAAAAGAAGGTTTCTAAAAAACGACCTTCATTTTCCAATCAGTCGCAATTTTCTCGAAAAAAGTTTCCACCCTACGCGTTGCCCACTTAAACAAATCCTTCTAACTTCTCCAAAAAAAAAAAAAAAAAAAAAAAAGAAAATAACAAAAAAAAAAAGAGAGAGAGAGAGAGAGAGAGAAAAAAACAAAGAAAAAAGAAAAGAAAGAGAAAATATAAAAGAGAAATGAAATCTACGCAAGATCGTTCGATCGACTGCATAGAAGAAGAAAAAAAAAGAAAAAAAAAAAGAAAGAAAAAAGAAAAAAAAAGTAAAAAATAAAGAATAAAAAAAAAAAAAAGAAAAGAGAAGAAACAAAAGCTTAGCGTCGTAAAAATCTATTAAGTCCCTTAGTATAGTTAATAAATCGAAGATTCTCTTTGGTAATAAATCGAAGAAATATTTTCGAACAGGATCGATCGCAAAATTGTCTGATCGGGTTCACCAATGAGACTCGTCGTATTCCGTACTACTACGACTAACAGCAGTATCCGGAGTCAGAGATTGAAATCTCGCAAATGTGTAGTTCAGCGACGGTGATTCATCCTGTGACGCGTTAGCACCGTTGATATCCACCTCCGAGAGCACACTCAGTCTGCTAGTGTACAGGATGTACATCGTGTATACACTAGGTATGGTATTACGATTCGATGGAATCGCCGATTGTCCCGCCGGGAAATCGACATTCAATTGTCCTGCGACAACCGATATGAACCGTCGTTTGTGGTTACGTCCTCTCGGTGTCTGTATGATTTCAAAACTGGATTACAACGATCGATTTCCTTTGCTCGACACCTTTTCCTGCTCGAACGATACTTCCAAGTAAGTTCTTTTTCCGTTTCTTTTTTTTCTTTTTCTTTTTCTTTTTCTTTTGATCGTTTTATCATACATTTTTAAAGATCGTCTTGGATTATGAAAGTTTAGGATTGTTTTTAATCGATGTATATATTGTGTTTATGTTATTCGTGTTTCGTTTGGGATTCTTGGATTTTGTAGGTAGGGTATTTTGATTTGTTGAATAGTAAGGATTTTGTGAAATGGATGGTTATTGTAGAGTGTGTGTGTGTATGCATGTATGTGTATATAATTTATATGAATATATATAATGTATATTATAATTAATACTAATATAATATATTTATGATAAATAAATTAATTAAATATATATAATAATAATAATAATAATTAAGTATCTAGAGTCTTCGTATTGAATTCTCTTTAAATATTATACTTAAAAGTACTGATTCAATAAATATATATACACTATAATATATATGTATATATATAATATATTATATAGTACAGTTAATATATACTACACTGTGTAGTATAGTGTTATATGTGTGTGTGTGTGTGCATAAATAATTAAATGTAAAGTCCTCTTATTATGTGTGTGTGTGTGTGTATATATATATATATATATATTGTATATTATATATACACTATATATATGTAGTATAATATACATACACAATCACACAACACACAGACGAATATATTTGTTCGCTATAAATAATTAACTATCAATGATTAACATATTTATCGAATACTATTCAATCGTTTACAAATATTAACCCAATAAATAACACAATCCTCATTAATTATAAATCCTATATAACATATATTGAATTAGATGAAGATAATTTGTCAATTAATCAATTAATACTCGTTCATTCAAATATATCGAAATATTTTATATTTTTGTTGATACGAGATTTCCTTGACAACGATTTGAATTTGATTCCTTTTTATTATTATCATTATTATTCCATATACCATTCGTTTTAGATTGTTTTAGATTTTTATTGTTGAGCTTAATATAATACTTAATTAAATGGAACGACGAAAATGCGAAATATGGAAGAAATAAAATAGAAAGTCGAAGGATGGAGGAACTCTCTCATGGAAAAGCCATGTTGTTATAGTTGCAAGTTAATTCCTTTTGACTATCCTACTAATTCACCATTGTGCCAACAACAGTCTGTTCAGAAAACTAGTTAGCAGTTGGACAAACAATTCCGAATTATATACCGTATATCGTGTATCTCTCACTGGATATAAGCAGCTTGAGAAGAAGAGACTGAGTACGTTTCCTATCTCTTTCTCTGTATTTAAATAAAATAAGATAGAGTATGATAAACGTAATATTATTGACCATTATAGCGATATATCAGATTATTTAATGATATAAGTATATAAAAAAAGATCGATCGAAAATTGTTTCTTTTTTCTTTCCCTTTCTTTTTATTTTTATTTATTTATTTTCTTTTTTTTCTAAAGGAATTAATTAGCTCGATAGGTTTAAATGTTTCATTAATCGAATATATATGATTTACGTATATTGTGACATGTTACAAATATTTATATTTAATCTGATATATATATATATATATATGTGTGTGTGTGTGTGTGTATGAAATAGAATAAAATAGAATGAAGTATTTTAATGAAATTAAAAAAAAATATATATATAGCATATAGTATATAGTATACTTTATTTTTTTAAATAATAATTTTCAAAAATAAAATAATATAAAATAGAATTCAACGTTTTAATTAAATTTGAACGTTTGTTATGAAATAATATGTTATTAATCGATTGATAAAAATATGAATCTTTGAAAAAAGAATTTATATATCGATATTATAAATCGATATTATCTGTCGAATGATACACCAACAATTGGTGAAACTAGAATTATAAAGAGTAGGATGAAAAATTAAAAAAGAAGAAATGTCAATCTTCGAAAAAAAGATTTATTAGATTAACGTAATAATTAACGCGTAAAAAAAAAAAAATAGTTACTTTTTCTTTTTATTCATATTATCGCTTAATTAACAGTCACGTAAACTTATCTCCCTTTCAGATTATCGCTTAATTAGAAATCTTATAAAATTTCGTATTATTTCGGATTATCACTTAATTAGTAGTCACGTGGACTTATTTGTTTTTCAGATTATCACACTTAATTAGCAATAACATAAAAATTAAATATTTTTCGGATTAAATCAACAAACCTTTTCTAGTTTTCATTAACTTTATTTCCGAGTTATACGATGTTACGTATCTACTTATTTAAAAGTATACATCGGCAAATTAAATTTCTCTCCGAACAAACAAACAAACAAACAAACAAACAAACAAACAAACAAACAAACAAACAAACAAACAAATGAATCAATTGAAATACTCAGCTTATTTTTATCACATTCGTCCTTCTCACCCTGCATCACTCTTTTGATTCAATCAAAAAGCGATAAGGTAGAAGAAAAATTCGAAGCCGTCGATCCTTCTTTATCTTTCCTTTTCATTTTTCTATTTATTTACTATTTTTTTTTCTTTTTTTTTTTTTTTTCATTAAACCAAACTTTGCATATTCCCCATACAAGGTACAGCTTCTACCATCAAAAAAAAAAAAAAAAAAAAAAAAAAAAAAAAAAAAAAGAAAAAAAAAACAAGAAAACAAAAAAAGAAAAATCCATAAAAGGAAAAGAGAAAATTTCGAGCCGGTATCTATTTTCGCACCCTAAACGAAACTTGTATTCCATTGAACGAGGAGTATCATCGTTTTTATCGTCAATCGTTATACACGATACGTATTTAGATAAAGAGTTCATCGTACTTTATCGGTTACTATTGGAAACTGGAAATAGCACGAATTCACGCTCTTTCATGCGCGAACCTGCCAATTTCTCTCGATATACATATATCTGTACATATATCGTAGTCTGACACGATATAGAGAAAGATAGAGAACCAAATAAAGAGAAAGAGAGAGAGAGAGAGAGAGAGAGAGAGAGAAAGAGAAAGA
>NC_057697.1:3983429-4003429 GCF_014466175.1 Vespula pensylvanica
ATTTATTTATTTTTTTCAACGTTACGTCTGGCATCGTTAATGAAGAGTACCATTCAGAAATCCGGTACAACCAATTTTATGGTAAATTCGAGCTCTCGAAAATTCGATGCTCCGTGTATGTTACTCTATGAGTGTATGAGTTTGTGTGTGTGTTTGGAATGACACGAACGATAGGAATAAATCAACGAAATTGTCTAGACAATTTTTACGTTTACCCTAGGAACTTCCTTTTTTTCCTCCACTTTTTATTTTTATTCTTCTTTTTTTTTTTCTTTCTTTCTTTCTTTTTATACATACATCTCTTTTTACTTTTTCATATTTTCTATTTTTCCTTCTTTTTCTTTATTTTCAATCTAGTATTTGACGGACTCGTTATTTTCGAATTTAACGGAACACTCGTGTGTATGCAAATACTTACTCTCTGTCTATTCATCTATCTAACCATCTATTTATCTCTCTCTCTCTCTTTCTCTCTCTCTCTCTTTCTTTCTCTCTCACTCTCTCTTTCTTTCTTTCTCTATATACAATATGTACGTAGTATATACAGAACATGTATGTCGCCAGTAAATTATCGTCGGCGAAACTCATATAACAATGAAGCGTGACTTTAAACGAGCAACGAACTTTAACGATTATTAAATGCGCCATCCTTGCCTTTGAGCTAATGACTTCGCAACTATTTCACATCTGAAAGCTAAAAGCCCAATTATTATTTAACAACGATAGACTATCGAGAAGGATTTCTTATATTATCTTTATCGTTATCTTTCTTGTTCTGTTTTTCTTTTTTCTTTTCCTTTTCATTTCTTTTTTTTTTTTTTTCTTTGTACACTTATTGCTACGTACTTTCTATTAATTATATCATATACATGATATTAATAATTAATCAATGAATATTAATGAAATATTGTAACGAAAAAAAAAAAAAAAGAGATATGAAGGATAATTTATTTTTTAATTGTCTGTCTTATTTAATATATTTTTATAATATTTATTATTTATAATGTATATATATATATATATATATATGTTTTGTGGCGACATATATGTACAAGTATATATGTATATAAAAAGTATAGATATATAAGGAAATAAGAAAATTAGATCGATTAAAAAAAAAAAAAAAAAGAAACGTTTTGTTGATAATGTTGAATAATTTTTGTAAATTCGAAATTAATTTAGATAAGGAAAGAAACAACTTACGATTAGATAGTATTAATATAAAAAAATATAAAAAAAAATAGTTTTTATCTTATACAGGTTGTTTATAAAAGCTTACAGATCTTTGATTATTTAATCTAATAATAAAAGTTATTTTATTATTAATTACTCGTGCTACGAAATTTGTTTAAAATAGTATCGCAATGGAGAATATAAAAAAAAAAAAGAAAAAAAAAAATTCAAATAAAAATAATTAACAATTCATCGAAAGATTGTAAACAATTCAGATTCGTAGAATTTCAGATTTTCTTTTGATTTTCACACATAATTTCTAATACAATTAAATTATTATAAATAATAATAATAATAATAATAATAATAATAATAATAATAATAATAACTGTCTGTTTGTTAAATTAAATCTTTGTTTAATTTTCATTTATCTCGATGAATGAACGAACTCAATTAAAAAATTAATACGACTTGAATTAAAAACTTAAATTAAACGCGATAATGAGCTATTGATCGAACTATCGATATTATTTAAAATATGAAAAACTTTTATTATTTATTTATATTAATAGTATTTCAATATCAAGAAAAGATATTGAAAACTTGAATAAAATTCATTTTATTTAACTTATAATTTTTAAGACAATATTGATTCGAGGAAACAAAATTGTCCGAAAATGATAAAAATTTCTTGAAAATTTCTTTTCCCCATCAAACAAGAAACTCTTAAACGTAGCACATCCTACACACACACACACACACACACACACACACACACACACACACATAGACACAAATCTTGTTCTTAACTTCTTGAAAAGTTCTTCATCGAAGTACTGAATACATATGGACCAATCGAAAAGTTTATCGTTTCCGTTTCTCTCGAAATCTTTTCCATTAGATGTTCTAAAAAAAAAGAAAAAAAAAGAAAAGAAAAAGAAAAAGATAATAAAAAATGAAAATAGAATAAAGAGACGAAAAGAGAAGAACGAACGAAAAAAAAAAAAACCGATAGATAAAAAAAAAAACGAGACATGTAGATTAGTTAACAATAATCGCTAAGAGAGCAAGAGAGAGAGAGAGAGAGAGAGAGAGAGAGAGAGAGAGAGAGAGAGAAAATGAGTAAATTTTGCAAAATTGCGAAGTAAGAAAAACGAAGCAATTTTTTGTAAGAGGAAGGAAGCAAGAGAGAGATAGAAATAAAGTAAGATGGAAGATACGAGTAAAGGGTTGGATTTAAAGGGTACGAAATTGTTTAGAGTCTATTAGATTAGATTTATTTTGATATGATAAAGAAGTAGTGTGTTATAGTTTAAGGACGACGAGCTTTTGGATGCTACTTTTCCTGGTCTCTTACTTTTTCAAGAACGTAAAAAATACAATTACCCGAGGGAAGAAAGCTTCGTTCGTCCTTTAAAATTTAAATGTTCTAAACTAAAAGAAAAAAAAAAAAAGAAAACTATCGACGCTTTTTTTCAGGCTCCGTAAAAGAATTCATTTTTCGTTTGGTTTTTCCCTCTTTTGTTTTGTTTTCTCTTTTTTTCTTTTTTTTTTTTTCTTTGGTTTCGTTTAATTAATTTTTTCGTAACGGACGTTTCGAATTGAAATCAAATAAGAAAGAAAAGGAAAAAAAAACAAAATTATTGTCTGATATATTCGATTTGACAAATATGTTCTAACGTATAAGGGGGGAGCGTTCGTCTTGAAAGTAATAAAATTGAAATGAATTTCATGCGATAAGAAAGAGATTTGGAAAATTGATCTCGTTCGAATTGACTTTCGAAATGGAGTTTTAATTGAGTGAAAAAAAAAAACAAAAAATTGTTTTCTTCTTTCTTTCTTTTTTATTTATTTCTTTTTTTTTTTTCTTATTTTTATTTAACACGCATTCAAGGACGAATCGACGCCAATTAAAGTTATAATTATAATTATAATATTTAAAGTTATAATTACATATAAATTGAGTTATGTGAACTTTATATATCTATCTATTTATTTACCTATTTACAAGAATAATTTATACAAATAATAATATTTACTTTCATCGTATACTTATTACATTTCGTTAAGATTTAATAATGTATCGTATACATCTTCATCGTTTATTTCTATTACTATACATTATTATTTTATTTCATAAATAAATAAATATATATATATATATATTAGTAAATATTGTCATTCATTTGGTATAAAGATTATACTTGGAAATCATGTTCTTAGCTTGCTTCCTATTCCCAAAGGGATCATAAGAAAATCAAGACAGTTGCCCACTGTATGCTTAAATATAATCTATTTTAGCGGGAGATAAGGGTTGAGGGTGGTGATAGAGCGTGGTGGATGTGTTTTGGGGAGAACGTATCTTCGATATTCTCGAAGGAATTAAACTTAATTACTTCGTTTTCATCCTGCGTGGCTAATCTTCTCTTACTATATACATATATCCGGTGTCTTACTTCTCCAAAGAATAATTTAGCATAATTGCATACATATATATATATATATATATATATATATATATATATTAGTATTATATAATATTGTTATTATATTATATTATATATATTATATATATTATTATTATATAATATATTAGAATTGATTTCCACATAATATTATTAATTTAATTTAATTTAATACGTCGTTAATTAATTCAATGTATTTAACATAATTGCGTACGTAAACATAAATATAAATAAATAAATATATATATATATATCATAAAGATTAGATTGATTAGAATTAATTTTCACATAATATCATCTTAAAAATTAGAAAATTTGAATATCTCAAGATCGTATTAATCGAAATAATTTTTAATACGTCGTTAATTAATTCAATGTATTGTCAACGATATATTAATTAATAACGTACTTAATAATTTCCATTTATAAATCGATTAATTTTGACGATTGTTTTTTCTTCTTCTTGTTTTTTTTTTTTTTTTTTTTCACTTTCGTATTAAATAAAATATCTGCGTTGAAAACGGGCTTTCGTTGAAGTGTCAATTTTTTTTTTAATTTCCTTTTCGTAATAATTAATCATAATTTATATAGTACGTAATTCAATAAGAATAATTTTCTTCCTCGCTTCTTTCTCTTTTCTTTCTACTCTTTTCGAAATAACATTTGAAATAATTACACTTTTAAATATATCATCACAATAATTACCCCCCTTATTTTTTTTTTAAAAACAAACAGAAAACTTCTTGGATAGACATATTCATATTCGATTAAAGATCAATTCGAACCAACGATTCGTTCGTTCAATTCGTTTAACGTTTTATTGTTTATCGATTTTTATGGAAAAAAAAAAAATTTCTAAACGATAAGAAAAGAAAAGAAAAGAAAAGAAAAGAAAAGAAAAGAAAAGAAATATATAACGATACATAAAGATGACATTTTTTAAAAATAGAAAAATTATACAACGAAGAAGTGTTCATATTTTAACAAGGAAACAAATTTCTTAATAATGACGAATATAATGATTCGATTGATAGAGATAGTTTTTATCAAAATAAGTACGATTACAGTTTTCAAGTTTACAAATTTCATCATATTTGTTATTCCCTTGTTAACGAGATTATTGGATAATCCAGAACACAAGTGGAACTATAGATGTATGTAGGGTGAGAGGGTGGAATAAGAGAAGGGTGAAATAAGAGGGGGAGAAAGAGGGAGTATAGGTATCGCTTATTTTGTAGGATACAGAGAAGGAAATTTCCATACAAATAGGTGATCCACGTCTCGGTCCATTAACTTAATCAAGTAATACCATCCTCGTTCTCTTCTGACCCGGTCGATCTTTCTTCCTGGACTAGCTACGTGCTTCACGAGTAAGCAACATTTGAATAACAAATCAATTTCTTTGGCAGTTCGTTTCGAGAGGATGTCAACGATCCTCTCTCTTGATTTTCCTTTTTCACCGTCGAGTCGATCTTCGATCCTCTTTCTTTTTCTCTTTTCTTTGTTTATTCTTCATTTTTGTTTTCCTTTTTCTTTTTTCCTTTTTTCTTTCTTTCTTTTTTTTTTCTTTTTTTGTCTTTTTCTTCGTCCTCGTTTTCATCTTGCTTCGTTTAAGAAAGATTCTAACGCGATCGGATTAAACATTTTTTTCTTTGATTAAAGATTTATCCCTTGTTAGGATAAAAATTAGACGATTACGAGAATTTTTTAATTAGATGGGTAATAGGTATTGTTGTTGTTTCGTCAAGGAAGTGAAAAATTATAGAAAATATTGGTTATAAATAAGTTATATCTCGTGAATAAATTTTCAACGATCAGACTGTAAGAAGATAAAGGAAATTATTTAGTTTAATTAATTCATTAATTATTATTATTATTTTTTTTTTTCATGAAAGTGTTGTTGTTTATATTAAGAAAGTTAAATAAAAATTTGATTAATTAATTATTTATATTTATATAATTATTTGATCTTGATTAATTTATGTTTGAAAGGATCAGTACGGAGTTAATACGGAAGTTATTTTTATGTTTGGAATGATACACAAATATCTCCAATAACCACGAAATAAATGAATTGAAATTGGTCAGAGAATTTAATCTACATAATAATATATACTGTACAGTATTATTTACATTCGTTATATATTTTATTTTCAAATTTGGAAATATATATATATACATATATATATATATATTCCATAAGGTATACTTTTCATTGCTAATGGCAAAGTAGTCAATGTATAAACATTGAAATAAATAAAATAATATGATACAGATGATTACAAAGAGCTTTGAATAAATAAATGAGTCAATATTATAAATAATTAATAAGTGATATAATGCCTTCGTTGAAATACGAAACAAATCATCCGTTTATTCTCTTATTACACGAGAGTATACTCTCGCGTTAAAATTTATTATTTTATTATAACATTTACTTTTTATATTATCACAGCTACATCGAAATTTAATGAATTATCTAAAATATCGAATATAATATCGTTAAAAACTATACTCATTTGAATATTATATTCTTATAATATATCTTATAAAAAACAATTAATCGTATCAATAATAATTTATATATATATATATATATACACGGTGTGTCATTTGAAACGATATGGGAAAATATTCTAGATCTTATTGATTTTATTAAGAATTATTTTAAATGAAATTTGTTAGATTTTCGACAGAAAATTTAAGAAATTATTTATAAGAAATTAAGTATTACAAATTTTCTTAAATAAAAATCTAAAGATTTTTATTTAAATAATAACGAATCAAGATTTAGATCGTTTATATACATATAAAAAAAAAAAAAAATAACGAATAAAGATTCAGATTATTTATTATGATATAATGAATAGTTGTAATAATATATATGTAACATTTCCCCGTTTAAAAAATTAAAAAATTTTATTCGAGACATTCGTTTATAAAATAAAAAGAAAATAATAATAAATAATCGAATTGCATTTATACAGTAACGCATTTCAGTATAATAAATAGTTGTAACAAACGTATATAACATTTTGTTCAGCTAAAAATGTAAAAAATTTTATTCGAGACATTTGTTTATAAAATAAAAAGAAAATAATAATAAATAATCATATTGCATTTATACAGTAACGCATTTCAGTATAATAAATAGTTGTAACAAACGTGTATAACATTTTGTTCAGCTAAAAATTTAAAAAATTTTATTCGAGACATTTGTTTATAAGATAAAAAGAAAATAATAATAAATAATCAAATTGCATTTACCGTAACGCATTCTAGTATAATAAATATCCATAATACATATACAACATTCACTCACCTATACATCCAGAAAATTTAGAAACTTTTATTTGAAACATTTATTTATAAAACGAAAAGGAAATAACGAATAAAGATTCAGATTGTTTATTATAATAGAATGTATAATTGTCATAATAATAATAATAATAATAATAATATATACATATAACATTTTCCTCTATTTAAAAAATCTAGAAACTTTGATTTAAAACTTTCGCTTATAAAATAAAAAAAAAAATAATGAATAATCAAATTGTATTCTATTATAATAAATATCCTATTATAACAATAATAAATCTATAAAATTCACTCACTTATACACTCAGAAAATCTAGAAACTTTTACTTGAAACATTTATTTATAAAACGAAAAGAAAATAACGAATAAAGATTCAGATTGTTTATTATAATAGAATGTATAATAATAATAATAATAATAATAATAATAATAATAATAATAATAATAATAATAATAATATATAATATATAATATTTTCCCCTATTTAAAAAATCTAGAAACTTTGATTAAAAACTTTCGCTTATAAAATGAAAAAAAAAATAATAATAATAAATAATCAAATTGCATTGACAGTAACGCATTCTATTATAACAAAATATCTTATTATAACAATAATACATTTATAAAACTCACTTATACCCTCAGAAAATCTACAAACTTTTATCCGAATTAGAAAAGGAAGAAGAAGAAGAAGAAGAAGAAAAAGAAGAAGCTTGACTTTTCTATTTTGATACCTCTATATATATATATATATATGTGTGTGATACATATATAATAATACATATATAACATTCACCCACCATACTTAGAAAGTCTAAAAAATTTATATTCCAAACATTTGTTTACAATATACAAAAAGTAACAAACGAATAAAGAATCAGATTATAAAAGATTGTAAAGAAAATGAAGGAAGTCGTTCGAAGAAGTGATCTATTTCTCATGGAACGAGTAGAAAGGATAGTCTTTACTTTCCAGACGACAACTTCGACGACGTCGACGACGTCGACGATGACGACAACGACAACGACAACGACAACGACGACGACGACGACGACGAGGACGTTTGGTGGTGTGAAAGAATGACGAAGCCTTTTCTCGAAGGGAATAAAGACGACAGAAAGAAAGAGAAAGCTAACTCTCTCTCTCTCTCTCTCTCTCTCTCTCTCTCTCTCTCTCTCTTTCCTTCACATCGAAAAGAATAGTAAGAGGGATGAAAAGAAAAGATCGAGAATGGGGGAATAACGCGAAAGGAACGCGATGACGCCTCGAAAATACAACAATTGGCAATTCTCCGAGCAGTCCACAATGGCGGCCAAGCTCGAACGATGCCGACGATGTTTCTAACATCTCCTTGAATGGAGGACAAAGAAGCTCGTGAGAAAAAGAAAAAAAAAAAAAGAAAAAGGAAGAAATAAAGAAAGAAAGAAAAAGAAGAAAAAGAAGCTGATTTTTCTACTTTGATATCGCCATTTTTATCGCATAACGTTGCTTGGATGTGTTTGATCGATCTCTTCTCTACTGATGTCATTGAAAAAGAGCAAAAAAAAAAATAAAAGATGGAGAAATATAGTGACAAGCTTCGAAATCCAAGCGAATTCCGACAGACGTCGATGCATTCTTTGTTTTCGTTTCTTCTTCTTCTTCTTCTTCTTCTTCTTCTTCTTCTTCTTAGTCGTTGTCGTAGTCGTGTCGTAGTCGTCAAATTCTTTTGCATCCGGAAAAAGGAAAGGTGAAAGACAACGTCAGTTTTATCGAAAGAACCGAACGTCGGATCTGCCGATTCTTCTTTCTTCGTCTTTGACAGACTCGATTGAACAAAACAGTTTCTTTTACGTTAGATTTTTTCCACTCTTGTTTCCGTATTGTTACGTTAATACTACTTACTGTGTTAATATAGAAGCGAAAAGAAGAGTGTAAGGAATGATTCTGAAATTACGGATTGTATATTTGTGTTGTTAATGAATGTATATTAATAAATATTTATAGGTTGTTAATAAGAGTTGTTCGAAGAAATTAATCTTTTTTTATCCTTTTTTTTTCTTTTATTTATATATATATATATATATATAAGTGGAATAATAAAATATATATATATACATATATAAAAGAAAAAAGAACAATAAAATAATTATGATTTTTTACTAATTATTTAATGTATTATTTATCGAGTAAATATTTTCATTACATCTTTATTTATATAATTGTATTATTATTAATGTTTTTTATTTGATCATTTTTTTCATATGTAATATACATATATATATATATATATATATATATATATATATATTAAAAATAATATTGTACTTTAATAATACAATTTTTTCATACTTTTAAATGTGTTAGAAAAATAATAATAAAAAAAAAAAAAAAAGAAAAAAAGAAAATAAAAAGAAAATAAGAAATCGTTTCTTTTCCATAGAGAAAAAAATCGAATCGATATGCTCAATGATCGAAAAATTGTCTTATATTATAAATATTATCACACACGGTAAATTACGTTTACGTATTAACTAAATCGTAATTCAAAGCTTATTCATTTTTATCGAATTTATTTATATCTGCGATAATAATACTTCAGTAATTGATATACTTAAAAAGAAAAAAAAAAAAAAAGAAATAAACGATACAATACTTGCAAAAAATATTATTAAAGTATAACGTGTTCAAGCGAAAATGAAATAATTTTTATTTCCTCTACGAATATCATAACTTAGAAAAATCTATTATAAAATATTTCTCTACGAATAATGCGTTAAAAAAACTCGATTTATCGAACGATTGCAATTGAAAAAAGAAAAGCAAAGGAGAAGAAGAAAAGAAGTAAATGACGATAAATTAATTATTATTAAATATAATTGAAATAATACTATACTATGAAAAAAATAATAAAGTAGCGAAATGCAAAATTTTTGTTATAATAAATTCAACGAGACGATGTTTATTAAATATATAAAAAGAAAAATATGGTGCGTCGTTTAAATTTCTCAATCAATATTTATCAATGAATTCCTGTTTCTTTTTTTTCTTTTTTTTTTTTTTTTAATACGTTCTTTTCTTCAAATCCCGCAAAAGATAAAAATTATTTATAGTCGAAGGTAAATTCGAGTATTACATTTCGAATAAATTTTAATCGAATAAAGATCGTCGAGTGGAAAAGAAGCTTTTGATCGGTCGTTCGTATTCACGAAGCGAGTATACATAGCAAACATAATCCTCTCTGGATGAATAAATATGACTGCTAATGACATTTTCTAACACCTAATCAAACGGACGATACGATCTTTAGATTATTCCTATATTATTATTGACCTATTTATCGGGTCGAAGTTAATCGAAAAAATGTCGATTCTTTGCGACACGAGTAGGTCAATAACGTTTGAAAAGAAAAGAAAAGAAAAAAAAAAGAAAAAGAAAGAAAGAGAGAGAGAGAGAGAGAGAGACGAAAGAAATTAAATTCCATGACGTTTCTATCGAAGAGTTAATATTTGAAATTCTAATAGAAAAAGAGAGAGAGAGAGAGAGAGAGAGAGAGAGAGAGAGAGAGAGAGAGAGAGATTAAATGAGACACTTATAGAAAATGCCAACGAAATAAACATTCGATTAATTTATTTTCTTAGATTTGTTTTCTTTTTTTTTTCTTTCTTTAACAATTATCTTGACAATCTTATTTTACGCGATAGAAATTTTTGTTAATATTTATATTAACTTAAACGTAGTCTACGATATAAAAGTAATATTTCTTTTTATATAAGATATATAAAAGAATTGTACATTTAGATTTAATTATTTAAAAAGTTTGATAAAATCGTATTAATGTTTATTAGTTTCTTTTATAATAAATAAGTAATATTGTTTAATATAAATATAAAAGAATGTTATAGATAATATTAGATGAATAATATCATACTACGAAGAAACGTTAATACGATTTTATAAGATTTTTTTTTTTAGATATTTCTATATGTAGATTTTGATATTTAAATCTATGATTAGATTTACTAATGCAAGATTAGATTTATGTAACAAAATAATTGTGATAATAATTTAATAATGTTAAAAAAGGTAAATATGAATTTCTATAAGTTTTTAATATTTTTAAGATTATGTTTATATACAAATATATTATATTATATATATTACATATATTATATTCTATTTTTTATATATCACATGTACTATATATATATATATATTATATAACAAAAAATTATTAAATAGAGAATAGGTAATAATAATTATGAAGATCTGATATAAAGATAAAAAAAAAATTTATAAATAAATAAATAATTAAATAAATAAATAAATAAATAAATAAATAAATAAATATCTAGTATTTTCAAAATATTTTCAAACTATCTAATCAGAAACAATACAAGAAGAAGAGGAAAGATTTCTCAAAGGAATATTTCGTATTTACACCTTCATAAACGTTCTTGCAATTAATTATCGCATTTAACTGAATCATGTAGTTTCAAAGTTAGTTTCACACGCAAAGTTACCACCACGAACGCTATCACTGATACCTTTCGAAACTAATCTCGACGTTGTTGATTAGCATTGCGTGAATTAGATAAAAGAATTGAAATCTTATCGAAAACAATATAAACAATATTTGTTTCATATTGTAATAATAATTCATTATTATTATTATTATTGTATATATATAATAATATAATAATAATAATAATGATAATAATAATCATATATATATGTATATTTGTAATATATTTATATATTGTTTTATATAATAATATTATATATATATATATATATATATATATATTTGTGTGTGTGTGTGTGTGTTTATGCATTATTTATTATGCATATGTACCTATACAAGAGATAAAAATATTTTTTGAATTTTCATGTAAAATGTAAAAAACCAAAAAACATTAACAAATCTCTGAAATACTTCGATACTTATAAAAAAAACAATAGTTGAATTATGTATTATCTCTCTCGAAAGCATATTTACAAATTTTATACCCGGTGACCGATTACAATATCCTTATAAATATTAACTTAAGTGAGGACGATCATGATACAGTGTATTATTTAAATCGTTTTTTATTGCTCGTTTTAATTTTAAACATTCATTGGTACCCTCATTGATCTTTTATACAGGAGCTAACCTTTTTGTTTTACAATATCGCTATGAATTATTATTATTATTATTATTATTATTATTATTATTATTATTATTATTATTATTATTATTATTGTCATCATCTTTATCCGATTGATTTCAATTGTATAATTAAGCTTCATTAACTAATAAAAGACCTATGAATTAATTGATCATTCCGATATACGATCGATAGAATAAAAGAAAAGTTTATGGCAAATTTTTTATTACACTATTTTTTTTTTACACACACACAAACATACAAAGAATAAACATTTATAAATTGTTCACAAATATCCTTTCAATCTTTTCCCTTCGATAGAAAGATCAAAAGAAATCTGATTAAAAAAAAAAAAAAAAAAAAAAAAAAAAAAAAAAGAAAGAAAAAAAAATGTCCTCTAAACAAAACTACAATTAAATAATAAAAACCAAAGAAAAGCGACACTCAAAACTCGACAACTTAACTTTATAACCATAACTAAACTATAAACCAAACTATAAACTAACTAAACAATACAAATATATGAAAACCATAATACTCCAGTCAGAATATAGAACCTGTCCGCAACAAGTTCGCAAGTAAGATTGAATTAACCCAATGAATGTCACTAGGATCGATCTAAGCATGAATATCATTGATCTTTATAAGATTAATCGATCACTAACTTTACGATTGATCGAAATAAAGGTATGAACAAGTAACGAAAGCTTCTAATAAATGTTCGAACGTTCAATTTGTGGTATAAAGTAGTCCGCAAACGGGAAACTGTTAGGGACATGGCCATTGCACAGTTCGATAGACTTCGATCTGCTTTCTCTTTCACTCTCTCTCTCTCTCTCTCTCTCTCTCTCTCTCTCTCTCTCTTTCTCTCTTACACACATACATAGAACAGTCAGACAGACAGATAGACAGACAGACAGACAGACAGACAGACGGACAGATAGACAGACAGACAGATAGATAGACAGATAGATAGATAAATAGACAGAGAGACTTACGAACAGACGGACGGACGGACAGATACATACATACAAATATATACATATATATATATATACATATACACACACATATATATATATATATACATACTATGTTCGATCTCTTGCATTCCTAGTTGGTTTTGCACCCTGCGCAAAATTCACTCGGGTAACCACATCGGACCACCTTTCTCTCTCTCTCTCTCTCTCTTTCTCTCTCTCTCTCTCTTTCTCTTTCTCGACTTTGCGAACCACACGAACAACCACATACGAACTGTTGGCGCGTGCGCGTACGAAGTGGTGATGCAGAGAGGTAAAGCTCGCACGATCTCGTATATGCGAAACCCCGGGTGCGGAGTCAATTCAATCAATTGGCCCGTACGTACCTCTACCGTTACCCATTTGCATTTACTGCCGAGCCGACAGAATGCCGCAACAGACGAGCCGGAAATTAATGTGTTAGCTTGCTAATTGCTAATTAAAAACACTGTGCCGCACCGTTTGTCTCGTTCCTATGTCTATATTTATCTACGTATATGTGTTTATGTAAGACTACCGTTTCTGTACCTACGAACTATGATTTTATAGTACATTATCAATTCTTTTCATTCACGTTTGTTTTTAGTTTTCTTTTATTTTCTGTTTTCTTTTCCTTTTTTTCTTTTCTTTTTCCTTTTTTTTTTCGATTATTCTTCATACAATCTTAACTTTGAATTTTTACGTTGGAGTTTTATACGTCAAGTGTGTGTCGTCATGGGTTAGAAAATTATTTTTATACAAGGATTTTTTATGAATAGGTTTTGTATGAATAAGGAAAGATAAATCTATATAATCTCTAAATACGATATATGTGTGTTATAAATATGAAGATGTTTGTATGATCGTACATAAGGAAATGATTAAATAGTAAAGTGTAATAATAATAATCATATTAATATAATAATAATATATATAATAATAATAATAATAATAATAATAATAATAATAATATAATATATATATATATATGAGAAAGATATACATATATAATAAAAAGCTGTACATAGCTACATCTGTATCTACAAAAACATAACTATAAAGAAATAAAAAGAAAAAGTACTACAACTGTACGATGTAATATATCCGAATATATATGTACATATATGATTAATATAAAACACATATAAATCTTACATGAAACAAACTCAACATGAATAATTAAAAGATTATAAATAAAAATGTAGATAATACATACATACATCCATCCATACATACATACATACATACATACATACATACATGTTATCAACAAGTATAAAATACTTTATACAAAAAGTCTAAAATATCAATATACAGATAATTAAAACCAACGCAAAGATTTCACTAATCAACGACGAACAACTCCAAATAACGATCTACCAAACATTATATAATAAATAAAAGAATTTGAATTTATCTAACCATTCAGAACTTTTAAACGTCCTTTCGTTTCGACCAACTACCACCCCACCACCCACTAGCACATCGGCGACTATTTCCACTCTATCGTGAAATAGATTGAAGTTACTCTCGAACGCATACACACACACACACACACACAAAGCTTATACACAAAGAGAACCGAAATGCGAGTCGCATCGTAGCAAGGTCGGCGAGAAAATTGCGCTTGTTCGCGTCTCGTCGCCTCATCCTTCTCCCTCTTTCTCTTTCCCTCTTTTTCTCTCTTTTTCTCTTTCTACTACCCTCTATATCCATTCCTCCCTCTATCTCGCTCTCAATCTCGACTCTGTTTTTATTTCTCTCTCCTTCTCTCTTGCTCTTTCGAAATCGTTCGAAAATGCAAAGCGTACGTCGTTGCGTTCCGTTTCGTTCCACCCCTATCCCTCATTCCTATCTCTCTCTTTCTCTCTCTCTCTCTCTCTTTCTCTATATGTGTCTCTCACCCTTCTCATTCTCATCCTTATCATCTAGATACCTCGTTCTTCCTCGTTATCTCGGATCCTAGCGAAAACGAGAGGGTACGCGTGAAACGATGCTCGGAATCGATAAGTAATTCGGCATTTCCTACACTTAGAAATCTTTCCGTTCTTTATCTCTCTCTCTCTCTCTCTCTCTCTCTCTCTCTCTCTCTCTTTCTTACTCGTTCGTTATTTCTCATTCATTCTCACTCTTTCTCAATTTAATTTTGTTCTCCTTTCATTTCTTTATTTCTTTTTCTTTTCCTCTCCATTTTTATCTCCTTTACCCTTTCTCATTTCACTCGTTATCCTTATCCATCTTTTACACTTATTATTATTATTATTATTATTATTATTATTATTATTTTTCTCCTTCTCTTGCATATTTTCTTTCTGTTTATTACTTGTTCTGTATCTTCTTACACTTCTCTTTCTCTTGAATTCCCACTCTTTCTATTTACTCATACTTTCTCATTCATTCACTAAGCATCGTATCTATTCATTCATTCATTCATTTTATATACTACCCCGCTCATTCTTTGTCGCATACTTTCTCAACTTCTCTCTCTCTCTCTCTCTCTCTCTCTCTCTCTCTCTTTAATTTTCTTTTCATCAACTCCTCTTCTCTTCTCTTTCTTTTATTCTTATATCACCTGAAATAAAAACATTAATATCGCCTAATTCGCGATGTTTTGATTTTCGATCAAAGAAAGAGAAAGACGAAAAAAAGAAAAAGAAAACAGAAAGAGAAAAAGAGAGAGAAAGAGAGAGAGAGAAAGAGGCAAATTCGTGTTTGTTACTCCCTTTCACTAACAGCTGTACTTTCTTTCTTTTTTTTTTCTTTTTCTTTTTCTTTCTTTTCAACTTTTTTTTTTATTATTATTATTCCGCATTTTAACGAGTCGCTGAAGTGTAGGACTCTCGTTAATAATCGCTCTCACGTTCCATTTGTCACTCGTTGCTTTTCCACATTCCTTCTCTTTCTATCCATCTATCTCCATCTCACTCTCTCTCTCTCTCTCTCTTTATCTATCTATCTATCTATCTATCTCTATCTCTTCGTTTCAATGGTAACAACAAAGCCGACCCCTAGCCAACAGATGCCGATTATTAACTCGTTACTCGTTCACCGTTGTGTTATATCTCTCGACAAGCAACGACAAGCTTTCGAACGAGAAAACGAAACGATCGCATCTACTTGCTTCACCATTTTTCCCCTCTTTCTACCTTCCTCTTCCTTCTCTTTCTATTTCTCTCACCATCACTTTGGACATTGACGAACGACTGGTGCGACTCGATCATACCCTTCCAACACTTTTGCGGATTCTTTCTAGCATCCATTCGTGTTAGTAGTAACGACACAACAGTAACAGTAACAGTAACAGCAGCCATGCCAGCAACTTTCCTTTTCTCTGTTTTATTTCCACCTTCTCCTTCTCCTCCTCTTCTTTCTTCTTCCGTTTCTCCTTCTTGTTCTTCCTCATCTCTTTCTATTTCTCTCACTAGTACCTCCATCTCCTCCACTTCTTCCTTTTCTTTCTCTTTCTCTTTCTCTTTCGGCTTTCAACGAAATCGTCCATCCGTAAGGAACGTGCCGAGGTCCACAGGAGAAAAATATCGGAGAATAATAGAGTTAATAACCGAGAACGTGGAAAGAATTTCGGTTGGTCCTTGATATTGGAGAAAGAAAGAATGAAAGAATAGAAGAAAGAAAGAAAGAAAATGTTAGAGACCGAAACGGGAAAGAAAGTTGGAAAGATGATGGAAACTGAAAGAGAATGGGTGAGAAGAGGCTTGAGAAAGAGGAACGAGGAAAGAAAGAATTGAGGGAGAATGAAAAGAGAGAGAGAGAGAGAAGAAGAATGAATACGAAAAAAAGAGAATGAGTATGAATGAATGAAAGAAAGGGAAAGAGAATGATGATTATGAAAGAAACTGAAAGAAATTGAATGACCAAGAGATGAAAATAAAATATTTGGACGGAGGGAATTAGAATCGTGGTAAGATAGAAGAGAAGGGGAAATGATCGAGAAAGAAAGAATGAGAAGGATGAATGAGCGAATAAAGAGTACGAGAATGTTTA
The DNA here is from genome assembly GCF_014466175.1 of Vespula pensylvanica. Classification (NCBI taxonomy): domain Eukaryota; kingdom Metazoa; phylum Arthropoda; class Insecta; order Hymenoptera; family Vespidae; genus Vespula; species Vespula pensylvanica. The sequence goes on from NC_057697.1 coordinate 4,000,518, forward strand.
AGAAGAGTAAAGAGAGACTAGGATGGAAATAGTTTTTCTTCTTTTTCTTCTTTTTTCTTGTGAGATTAAAAGTGAAAAGAAAGAAAAAAAGAAAGAGAGAAAAATGGCGGGAGAAGGGAGGAGATGATGACGATATTAATATACGAATGAACGTAAAGGGGTAATAATGTGGTGTGAATATGGTGGAAGCGAACAAAAAAAAAAAAAAAAAAAAAGAAAAAAGATAACGATTTGAAGAGAAGGAAGGAAAAAAAAATAGAGACGTAAGTGTGAAGCTAGTGGATAGGAGTAAAAGAAAGAGGAAGCCATGTTAGGGGTTGGAAGTCGATGGTGAAGAGGGTTGGAGAGAGAACGAAAGAAAGAGATGGAAAAAAGTGTAAATGAGAGAGAGAGAGAGAGAGAAGAATAGAAGGTAAGAACGAACGTTCGACGTTACATTCGTTTTTCCGAAAGGAATTGTTCTTTTCTAAAGCGCGTATAGACTTTTTGATCGATCGAGCAACACCGTCTGGTGGAGGATCGTCAGCGCGTTTTAGCTTTTTGATCGACGACACTAATTGTTGAACCTAAAAGAGAGGAAGTCGAGTGGAGTGCCATATTAAAGAGAGAGTGAGAGAGAGAGAGAAAGAAAGAATGAAGGGAGATTGAACAGCGCACGTTTCCTGTCCTTCTTCTCAAACCTGCTTCTCCTTACTAGCTACATCCTCGTTAGCGAAGTTTTAACTTGAGCTACGGCAGCTTGAGATCGTCGAAAGAACGACGTTGGTAGTAATAGGAATAGAGAGAGAGAGAGAGAGAGAGAGAGAGAAAGAGAGAGAAGTGGACAGAGTAGGAGGATGTAAGATCTTCCAAGGAGGAAATATATGTATATGGTCGATTTTGTTGAAGAAAGACGGTGAATATCCTTCAAAAGTTCTCTTCTTCTAGTAGTAGCTAGCTAGCTAGCTTCTTCTATATACATACAAGCTTCGATCACGTCCCTCCTATATATACTATTATACTTTTCACGTCTCGCTACTCATTTAGAAAAGTTTCCCTCTATCTCACAGAACTCGTTATTTCTTCTTGTCCATCTTCTTTTTCTTCGTGATCTTTTATCTAATTGTCTTATCACTTTTCTGTCGATCTGTCTCTCTCTCTTTCTTTCTTTCTTTTTTCTCTTTTTTTTTTTTTTCTTTCCTTTGTCGCGGTTCTCAGTATGTGTTATTTAGCTTACGAAGGAATATTATTATATTAATTATTTTTTATCTATGTTTTTATTATATATATATAATATAATATAATATATATAATAAAAATGTAGTTACACACACACACACACATATATATATATATGTACGTACGTACGTACGTACGTATGTATGTATGTATGTATGTATGTAGTTAACGTAGTCGTTCTTTTAATATCATATTTAAATATTTTGAAATATCTTTGAAAATACTTTCTGCGATTGTTTTGTCATTTTATTTATTCTTTTTTTTTTCGAAGTAACTTTGTTATAAAAGTAATATTTTAATCATGAAATAATTTCTATTATTTTCATACATTTTTACTGTCGATTATAATCGAACGAATTCAAATATATTTAAATAAATATATATATATATTTTTTTTTTAAGATTATTTAATTTTAAGATTATTTTTAAGATCATTTTCTTTCACTATAATTCATCGATATTTACAATATTACAATTTATTTATTTATTTTTTTTATTCACTTCGAATATTCACATCGATGACGAATTTCAAATCAATTGATTAATTAATTTATTTGAATTCTAAATTAATTTGAAATTCGTTATAAAAATTGTCAATAGAAATTATTAATAGAGATATAAGAATAATTCGAGTATTATTTAAAAGTAGATAGTAGTTTACAATTTTGAATAGAATAGAAATTTTAATATTTAATCATCTTCTATCGGTTGTTATAAATGTCGATAAAATTTTTTAATGTTATTACATCGATCATCTTCCTTTTTCGTAATAATTCGGGACACGTTAATTCTAAATGAAACCATCATTACCATTAAAACTTCCTTGTAATCGAACGTATCTCCTAATTAAACTTTTCCTATCTTTCAGTAATTTTATGATTTATATTTATTAACAGAACTTACACACGTTAAAGTATACCACGATGTAAGAAATATTAAGCTCGGAAAGCATCAATTTTTTAAACTTCGTTTCAATCGATGTACAAATCTCATTTTATTATTAAGAAGTCGACTAATCATTTTATTGAACGAAAAGATTCTATATTTCGAAGGAGTCTTCTTTTTTTTCCATTAAATCATTGCTATTGAAATTAAACTAAGTTCTTACGAAAATAATACGACTTTGTTTGTAAATATAAATTCAATATAAATTTAAATATAATACAATATAATAATAATAATAATAATAATAATAATAATAATATATAATATATATAATTAATATAATATGAATTCAAACGTAATAACATTTTTTTTTCTTTTTTTAATATCAATTAACGCAAAAAGGAATCTAATTTTTAAGAGAAATAAAAAAGAAAAATATTAATCTTTGAACAAAATAACAATGGATCGTTAATTGTCGGATAAAAAAAAATTGTTGATTAAGAATGAAACACGATATAGAGCCGTGTAACTCATAATTAATTTACTCTTATTATTATCAAAACATTTTTATACTCAACGTATCCAAAGAAATAAATTAAAAAAAAAATATATATATATATATATATATTACAATCGATTTATCAAATCGTTATAAAAATATTTCGTCTAATTTTTAATTTTTCATCTATCATCGATTACTTACAGGTAACAAGGTAAAGAAAACAATTAAAAAAGAAATTAAAAAAGAAAAAGAAAATATCTACGAAATAATAATTATCAAATTCTTATCAAATGAATCATTAAACGTA
>NC_057697.1:4004936-4009456 GCF_014466175.1 Vespula pensylvanica
GGAGGGAGAGAGAAGGTGAATTCTCAACGATCAACGAAGCCCTCAGGCTTTTCTTGTTCTCGTGCGAGTTATTGGAATCACGCTGAGAAAACTAGGCGCGGTATTTTAATAAAGCTCGAGTAAAAAGCCTTCAAGTTTTTCTAACGAAGACACGCTGGCAAACTAGACGCTTTCACCTTGCTTGATTAATTTCAAGAAGCTAAGAAAGGTATTCTGGAAATTGATTAGGACGGAAAGTTAATGCAAATAAAATATGTGTGTGTGTGTGTGTGTGTATATATATATATATATTCTTTTTTTTTTTTAATGAAAATTATCTAAGATAGTTTTATCGACATCTATTTATCTTTTCTTTTTTTTTTCTTTCTTTTCCTTAACTTTTTCTTTTTTAACGTAGGTGTCTTTTTAAGATTGATATAATCTGAAATAATTGAAGTTTAATGGCGTTCTTTTCTCTTCTTTTCTTCTTTTTTCTTTTTTTATTAATTTTGTATATATATATATATATTTTTTTTAATATTATTATATCACAGAATTTCTTATAATACTAATTAATAACTATGTCATACAAATAATTGTATGATATAATTATTAATTAATGATTAATTAATGAAATATTTCTCGAGCGGGTGGTCAAGCGAATGTATTTTTTCTTAATTGAAATATTCCCAGATATTTTTTTCTTTTTTTATTCTTTTTTCTTTTCTTTTCTTTTCTTTTCTTTTGTCTTTTTATATATCGGTATTTAATGATCAAATTGAAATTTTCGCGACGTTCTCTTTCGTTCCTTTTCGTTTTTTTATTATATTACAGAATTCGTGTAAATCAAATTATACGATATATTTCAATTGAAATATTTCTCGAGCGTGGACAGACGAATATATATTCTTTTTTTGAATTAAAATATATTCTATGATTATTTCTTTCTATTTTCTTTACTTTCCTTTTTCTTTTGTTCTGTCTATATCGACATTTGATAATCAAGTTGAAATTTATTAGGGAGATTCTTTTCTTTCTCTTTCTTCTTTCTTTTTCAATTACAAACAATTTTTAATAAAAAAAAATCCTGGACGTATGTTTAATTAGATGATCGTTACGTTATAAACAACTTCTTTAAATATTTGCTATTCAATATCTTTTAAATATTAAATTAGAATAGAAATATTCGATAAAAATTTTAATATAAAATTAATATCGATCTTTTCTATCGGTAAAATAGAATTATATTATCTCGTAGAAAAATGATTCGTATTTGAAATCGTTAATGACAATTTATTCGTAACAATAATTTACAACAATTTTTATAATTTCTTTTCTTTTTTTTTTAATCGTTAATGTACCGTACGATTATTTTTATAAATAACTATATAACGCGATAGAAATGATCGTTTTCTAGATATTTTCTCGGTTAAAAAAAAGTTAATAAAAGATAAATCGATAATAACTATGAGTGTATAGGTATGTCGAACAAATATATCCAACTAATCGTGTTGGGTCGAATGTACTCTTATTGAGTTTAATGCAATCTCATTGGCTATAATGTTCGGTTAAATGATGCTACCGATTCCAAGTGAACGAACACGATTTAATATCGAACGATATAGTAGTTACCTTTAAATCGACAAGAATTTTTAGTCTGTCCGATTTATTCTGGGTTTTATATAAGCTTATCCATTTCTTCTCGGTTAAATTGCTAGCTTATCAGAAAAATAATCATCGTCGTTTGATAAAAAGAAAGAAAAGAAAAGAAAGATAAGAAAAGATTAGGAAAAGAAAAATTAAAAATAAGATTGATTCATTTAAACGATTTATATATTGTAGTTCGATTGATATATATATATATTTTATATATATATATATAGTATATTTAATTATATTTATATAGTATATATTTATATTTACATAATTATTTCTTTTTTATTTATATTTTATTTATATTTTATTTATATTTATGTAATATTTATAAGTTTATATATATTTTATATAAAGTAGTATATTTATTTATATAAGTATATATATATATATTTTTTTTTTTTTCTATGGACGATTTCATTTATATTTTATTTATATTTACATAATATTTACAAGTTTATATATATTTTACGTACGTAGTATATTTTTTTGTATAAGTATATATTTGTTTTTTTTTTTTTCTATGGACAATTTTATATACATTTTATTTTTTTATTTAATATACATTTTATTACTACCTTGTAAAGAAATGTTTGTTATTTAGATCGTTAACTATCATATTATAAGTTTTATATCATACATTATTTATCAATTCAAAGAAATCAAATCAATTAAAAAGAATCAAATTTTCTTCTTCCCATACGAAATAATCTTCTAACTCTAACTTTCGTAAGATTAACATTTTAAATACTTGCCAGTGTCTCGATCAATTCTAACATTACAATTATCTATAGAGTACAAACTTCTTCCCAAATCTTCACAAAAATACTTGACAAAATATATTCGATCTAAAAAAAATAACGTCGTATCACTTTGTCGATTAAATCGCATTCGACTTCGTGCTTTACGTTCCCGAAATAACAACAACGACATACAATCACGAAATAACAACAACACGCATACGAATAATTATCATTATCAAATATTAATTATCATTAACAATACCAATCTTCATTAGATCTCTTATCCCGTCTTATGAAATATTTCCAAACAACCGGTATTTCATATTAGAAAATTATTATTGTTATTAAAAAAAAAAAAAAAAGAAAAAAAAAAACTAGATAAAAAGAAAAATCCTACGCTATCGAAAAAAGGAAAGAAAACGTAAAAAGAAGCAAAAATAAAAAGGAAGAGAAAATGAGACGAATAAAAAAAAAAAAAAGAAATAGAAATAGAAAAAAAGAAAGAAAGAAAGATAGAAACGAAGCTTTACGTCGCTCCACAGATTCTGGCGATCGCCGAAAGATAATTGGCTGGCGTAAGGTAATAAAGGGATACGCGAAGGGAGTGGAGTGGTGTAGTACTACAGTTTCGCGTACAGAAAACAATAGCTGGTGTCGTCGTGTTTATGGAAATCCGTGTTAGGTCGGGCGCTCGCGTTAGAACCGAGATAACGCTTGCAAATCGCATTACATCGAGCGCTACAACGGCTACGGGCTCGTGCTCGAGCTATCCTCGATACCCTCTGAGTATGGGGCGTAACTACTAACCTCTACACAACAGAGAGACCAAGCAACCCTATGGGAGTCAACCGACAGGTTCGCAGAGCCAGCAGGTCTCTTCGATACCTAACCACTTCTCTTCTCTTTAACTTTTAAAGCTTTCCAAAGAGAATGGTTTCAAAGAAAAAGAACATGTGAATTTCGTTGGTCCGTTTTGTTTCTTTTACGTTTGTAACACTGACAGAAAATTCTATGAATACGTCGGTTTCGTTTATTTTGTTAATTTGGTTTGTCTAACTAGTGGTTAATGGAATTTGACAATATTTTCGAGCTAAATGAATAAAGATCTTTTTTACTCTTATCGTATTTGGAGATTTTGTTTGATACGTTTTTGTTTGTTTGTTTGTTTGTTTTGTTTTCGTTTTTGTTTTTTCTTCTTCTTCTTTTTTTTTTTTTTTTTTTGTCTTTTTGTTTTCAAGTCCATTTGGGTTAATAAGCAATGTAAGGAGTTTGCGGTATTTTAGATTTGAATAAATGATTGTCTTGTTCGTTGAAAATTTTGTTTGTTTATTTATGTTTCCTTTGTTTTCTTCCTGATCTTTTAATTCCTCTTGCTGAATAATTTTATAATTTGTATTTCTAGAAATTGAATAATTTATGTTTATGGTCTTACTTGATTAAGAAGTAGTCTTTTGGAATGTTTTAATATTTTCGATTTAAATCAAAGACAATTTATTAGTATCTTTCATGAAACATTTTATATGTATATATTATATATATACATACATATGTGTGATGTGTGTATATCTACATATTATAACATAATTAAACCTTATAACAATGGTATAAAATAATCGTGCAAATATATACATATATATATATATTTTTTTTTTCTTTTGAATATAAAATAATTACAAGAGAAAGATCGAATAATAAATAATAATTAAATTGTAAAATATTGTAATACACACACATATATATATATACCTAATCAAGAACTGAACTGAACTGAACTGATCCGAAGAGTACGGTGTCTAAACTTCGACTATCTTCGACAGTAACCTAAACAATCTGATATACTCATGCTATCAACAATGATCTAGACGAATGACAAACATAAACATAAGAAAAGAATACACTCAATGTTAACACTTTCAAAAACCTTAACTGAATGAATTAGATATTCACGATTTTATACATACATACACGATTTTATACATACACAGCATACATACATAAATAGGCATAGATACATAAATACATACATACATACATACATACATACATATATACATACACAGCATACAAACATAAATAGGCATAGATACATAAATACATACATACATACATACATACATATATACATACATACATACATACATACAT
>NC_057697.1:4009672-4010192 GCF_014466175.1 Vespula pensylvanica
CATACATACATACATACATACATACATACATAATCATAGATACATACATACATACATATATAAATACATACATAGTAGGCATAGAAACATACATATACACATATATACATACATACATATACGCGATGTAAGCGATGCAAGAGATGATAGTCGCGATGAGAGTAGGACGATGTTTCGTGCTGGAAGGTTTACTGTGTAAACAAACTGGTGACACCAACACGGTGCGTCATTAGTGGTCGCGTGCAAACGTTCAGCTGACTCCCTTCGTGTCTTTCTTTAGTAGCATGTTAATACTGCTATATCTATGGGGGACCATGACCGTAATGGATAGTTAGAATGTTATTCTCTATATGGTTTCTTCAAGATCATCATCCATATTCCCTGATATAATTTATACTTCGATGACATTCTCTTTCGTGAAAATTTTTGCACGTTTTATTAAATATGAAATTAAAGGTTTATGTAGATTTTTAATCGCGTTTATTATTATAAAATCACGTAGATTTTTTCTCTCTTTTTT
>NC_057697.1:4010372-4011714 GCF_014466175.1 Vespula pensylvanica
TTTTTTTTTTTTTAAACACGATGTCACGTAGATCTACGAGTTTTTGTCGTTGTTGTTGTTGCTTTTGATATTGTTAATTGTTGTTGTTGTTGTTGTTGTAAATTTAAATTAAACTGTAAATGATAATGTACGTTTCATCGTATAGTTTTATATAGATTTAAGTTTTAATACTGAGTCAGGTAAAATCATTCATTTGGTACAGACTCACGTTTAGATTTACGTTTTAGGTCGGTGTCACAGTAGATTTGTGTTTTAGTACGATGCGACGTGAATTTACGTTTTCATGAAATTGAAAATTAAAAAAAGAAAAAAAGAGAAAGAGAAGTTGACTAGATACAAGCCAATTATCGTTATAATATTCGTGAAAAATATTCGAACGAACTTTATTGTAAATAAACGAGCAATACAATACGTGTCAAGAGTTTGTTAATCGATTTTAAAAATTGATTGTTCTTTTCCCACGACTCTTCAAGACTCATTTTTTTTTTTTTTTCAAATTATTAAAAGATCTTAAACTATTGGTTTAACAGAGTCAAAAAGACTTTTAATGTCACGCGACAATAAGTTCGATTATTTCGTAAGAAGGAAATTAATAAGAACGAAATTGAACGGTAAAAAGATGAAGAAAGAAAAAAGAAAAAAGAAAAAAGAAAAAAAGAAAATAAAGAGAAAAATAATATAAAAAAATAATTAGACAAAATAATAAAATAAGAAGATCAAATAATGTGATAATAAGAAAATAATAAGATAAAATGACAGAATCATAAAATAATGAAATAATAAGGTGAAAAGAAAAGTATAGGATTTTCTTTTTCATTTTCCTTTAGTTTTTTAGAAATTCTAAGAATTTTCATATAGTAAAATAATAATAATAATATATATGGTCATATTTTTAAATAACGTGATCAAGGAGTAACGAGTTTTTACGAATTAACGCGTTAGTAAAAAGAACCATATAAATAAAGATTTTACAAGGAAAAACACTTCAAAAGGTGTTCATTCAAATTTAAGTTTCCACATGGTAGAACTTAAAAGATGGATCACGTGGGATTACGTTTTCGATGAATTAACATTCAAAGATGAATATACATGCAGGTGGAATTACGTTTTCGACGAATTAACATTCAAAGATGAATGCACATGGGTTTACGTTTTTACAAAGTAAAATCGTTAATAAGTACGGGCGCCGGTTCTGGGATTAAGATTTTCTTCAAGTAAAAAAAAAAAGAAAAAAAAAAAAACTTCAAAGGGTGTACTTATTGTTAGATTTAACATTCCACGTGATAGCATGACGTATCGCGTGAGTTTACGTTTCTTTCTTTTTTTTTTCTTTTTTTTTTTT
>NC_057697.1:4011814-4018992 GCF_014466175.1 Vespula pensylvanica
TATATATATATATATATATATATATATATATATATATATATTACAATTTTATATATACATTGCAAATTCATTATATATACAATTTTATATATAAATAACATATACACACATATATATATATATAATTTTAAGATATACAGGTATATATACATATATTACAATTTTCTTTATCGAAGGAACATCACACAAACAAATCCTCTTAGATCTCAAACAAAATTTTCAACGGAACGTCTTTTCCTTAGGATACCATCCTTTTTATTCCTTGCTTCTCAGCGACGATAAATCGTTTGATCGAACAAAGAAAGAAAGAAAAAAAGAAAGAAAGAAAGAAAGAAAGAAAGAAAGAAAGAAAGAAAGAAGGGAAAAAAGAGATAGATAGATAGATAGAAAGAGAGAAAAAGAAAAAAAGAAGAATTTCAGGTAGAACTCGAGAAAACCAACGAAGAGAAACGAAATCGTACTAGTAGTCAAAAGCTCTCCTCTACTACCAACCCTCACCCTTATCCCAACCTCACCCCCACTTCCATTCCTACACTCTTTCCCACATAAAATTTCTTTTACCTTGACGAAAAGAAGCTCGTTCGTATTTGCTCTTCATCGATCGTGATATCACACTCGAAAACGCTCTTTATCGTAACATGAAAGCAAAAGAGAGAGAGAGAGAGAGAGAGAGAGAGAGAAAGACAGATATATAAAAAGGAAGCTTCGGCGATCGTCAGGTGGCTGTTTTATACGCGGGAAATTTGAAAATACTCTGTAAAAAGGGGTTGAAAGGGAAAAGGGGGATGATAAAACGACGTTGACGACGTTTTGCGAGCTTTTGAACGTTTATTTTCACGCTTCTTCCTCAAAGAAGTTCGCTAGTGCGAAAGGAAGACGTTTGGTGGCAAAAGCAAATGCTTTAAAGCGAACGAATCTGCGTACATATATATATATATATATATATATATATATATATATAATGTGTGTGTGTGTGTGTGTGTATGTATATATAAAAAGAAAATGTAGGAAAAAGATGATGTGGAGGAAGAGAGAGAGAGGATTGGTTGAAGAGTTTACCTTAAAATAGAGAAGCCGGTATCTTTTTTTTTTATTTTATTTTTTTTTTATTTTTTTCCTTTCTACTATCTTTCCCTCGTTTATTCACGTTTTCTCTCTCTCTCTCTCTCTCTCTCTCTCTCTTTCTCTTTCTCTTTCTCTCTTTTTCGTCTTCTTCGTCTTCTTTCTCTTTTTCTTAATCTTTTCCCTTTATTTCACTGCTCTCTTTTTATTTTTCATCAACTCGTGTTGACGTCGCGACAAGGGTAAATATTTTAGTAGAGTACATACACGTTCATTACGTTCTCTTTTGCTTAAGTACTTACTTACATATGTCTCCCGTAAAAACATTGATTCAAGGGTGAATTCGTTTGGATTCCTTTAATCGTGACTTAAGTGGCACTCCTATCGTAATTATTCATTAAGCGTACCTTTTTCTGCTCCTCCTGATTCCGTTCAGGATTTAACTTTGATTTTATTTCAGTCTTGAATTTAAACGTGTAGAAATAGTTAGTAAAGATTATTTCTGTATATAGTATATGTATTAATAATAAATAATATTACTTATTATTGTAATATATATATATATGTATATTTCTTTTTTCTTTTTATGAAACTAATTATATTTATTTCACTAATTATTATATACTAATTATTATATCTATATATATATTATTAATAATAATATATTGATAACATATAATTAATATGATTGTTAAATAATAATATTAATTTCTTATATATCTTCTATTATTAACTATATGTGTATATATATAAAATTTCTATATAAAAAAAAAAAAAAAAAAAAAAAAAAATTGACATCGAAACAAAAATAAACAATCTACACACCGACCCTTTAACTTTTTAACGCTGCTATAATTTTCTAAATACTCTACAATACAAACAAAGAGAAAGAGACAGACAGAGAGACAATAGCGTCCAACGAGAAAAATTCATCAAAAAAAAAAAAAAAAAAAAAAAAAAAAAAAAAAAAAAAAAAAAGAAAAAAAAAAGAAAAAAAAAGAGAGAGAGAGAGAGAAGAAAAAAAGAGGAAAAGAAAAAGAAAAAGAAAAAAGAAGAAAAAGAAGAAGAAAAAAGAGTTCTCGTAGATTTGAGCGGGACGTTTTATTCGTGAACAACGTGGGCGAACTAACTGTCGAGAAAAATCTTATTAAAATCCATTTGGTGGGTAGAAACGGTGGACGTACGGGTAGAGCACACGTTGCACAAGGGGTGAGTAGGTGGTTTTGGGGTAAGGGGTACAAGAGAATAGATGGAATGGGGTGAAGGAGGAGGAGAGAAGGGTAGAAAGGGTGGAAAGGGTGGAAAAAGGGTGGAAAGGGTGGAAAGGGTGATGGGGTTTGGGATTCGAGGTAGAGGACCACGAATGACCGAGGCTGGACCCGGGGGTGTTTTAATCAAATTATAATAAGTGGGACGGTAGGGCATTACGTCGGTAGTGTGTGCGAGTTGTCGCACTAATGGAGAGCTAGGGGTAAGGAGTGACCCTCGGGTGCCTCGTATTTCTCTCACACGCGACGAGAGAACGCCCTCGTTAGCGTATGGGTTACTACGTGCAAGCTTATATATATATATATATATATATATATATGTATGTATGTATGTATGTATGTATGTATGTATGTATGTATGTATACATGTATGTATGAGTGTATCTGTCCGTCTATCTATTTGTGTATGTATGCGTGTTTCTCTCTTTCTCTCTCATTCGTTGTCGGTGTCTCTGGCTCTACGTGTCACCCTCTTCTCCCATGGTGTCGAGCAATTTTCCTAATCGGTCCGATTCGCTGGCGGATTTAAACGACAGATTTATAGGGATTTATCGATTTTATGTCTTTGCTAAATGAAAAAAAAAAGAAAGAAAGAAAGAAAAATAGAAAAGAGGGGAAAAAAGGGAGGGAATGAAAGAGGGAGGAAAGATGTAAAATGCTTTTTTTTTTCTCTTTCTTTCTTTTTTTTGTAGTAGTAGTAGTTGTTGTTGTTGTTGTTGTTGTTGTTAGTGTTGTTGTTATTGCGTTGAGTTATTAATATTAATAATCGGAATATGTTACGAAGGGAATTTATTAGTAAGGGAAACAAAGATGATATTATGTTTTTGTTAGAAGAGAAAGAAATATTGGGGAAGTGATGTATTTAATTAGTAAAAGTATTAATAATAATGATATTATTATTAAAGATTGATTAATAAGTATTATTTTTTAGTTAAGTTAAGAAAGAAAAATTTGGATGTATCGTTACTTATCGTTCACTTATAGATCACACATTTTTAATCGTGACTTAACAGTTTAACGTGATTTCGATTTTAGATTGTTATTTATACAAGAGAAAGAAAGAGAGAGAGAGAGAGAGAGAGAGATTTTTGTTTCATTACAAATGACAATGATTTCGTAAATCGATACGATATCATTGAACCTTAATTTAAAATTTACAGACAGAAAAAAAAGAAGAAAGAGAAAAGTCTATCCGATTAATTATTTAACGAATTAATTATTTAACGAATGAATCGAACATAATCAAAAATATATTTTCTCTACTACGACGATTCAGGAAAAAAGATGGTAGAAAAATTGCGAAACAATGTTTGTTTCGTGTTAAACAAAAACGATAATTTTATTTCACTATAAGTCAATATATTTTCATATTGATATACAAACGAAAAAGTTTATATATCAATTACTATATATAAATAATAAAATAAATTAACAAACGTAGATATAATAATTAAGTTAATTCTAAGTTAAAGAGAATTATGTTTCAACATAGTTATCACGTACATACATACACACACACACACATACATATACATTTTCTTTTGGCAAGTCAAAGATGTAAAAGAGAGAAAGAGTAATGAGAAAGGGGGATGAAAAAGAGCGAGAGAGAGAGAGAGAGAGAGAGAGACAAAGAGAAAGAGAGAGACAAAGAGAGAAAGAAAGGGATGCTGTAGGGTGTATCTCGTTTGACGTTACATATCCGTCTAACACATGTACTTCATTTGCTGAACCAAGAACAGTCCAGCTCTCTCTTCTCTCTGACACGACTGTTACAATGCGTAGAAAAGTAAATTATCATGGTTGGTGAAAAGGAAAGGCAACTTCTACCGGGTATTATAAAATATATCATGCTAAATTACAGAGATGTTTTGCCAAACAGCCAAATTGAATTACGTAGGTACATAGTGTCCTATGTTGTAAAGAAAGCGGCTTAAAAAAGTAGAGAGAGAGAGAGAGAGAGAGGGGGGGGGGTTGGAGATGAAGAGAGAAAGAGAAGAATATAAAAACAACAATAATTTCAACGACAACAATAATGATAATAAATAACGATAATAATAATAATAATAATAATAATAATAATAATAATAATAATAATAATAATAATAACAATGACAATGATCCTTTTACGGTCTCGCAACCCCTTTTAATTCCGCGTTTAATTAATGAAACAAAAAAAAAAAAAAGAGAAAAAAAAATGAAAGAAAAAAGAATAGGATGGAAAAAAAGGAAACTAGAGAAAGTCCCTTTGATGATGGACGCTTTATATGGGACAATGAATAAAGAGAGTGAATAATTTTGATCCGTTTGCCGCCAAGCGGAAAAGAATTAAAGTCGTTGCCTTTTGAAATTATTAGAGATTTAACGAGTTGAGAAATATGAGAGACGTTTTTAAAACTTTTCGTATCGTCTCGGAACGTATTATAATTTATTTTTCTGTAATAAAAAGCTATCGCAAGCGAATAATTGTATATATTTGTTTTTTAAATCTCATTTGAATATTCAGAATTAATTGATAGACTCGATCGAAAGTGTTAACCTGTTTCTTTTTTTTCTTTTCTTTTCTTTTTTTTTTTTTTTTTTTAATTCTATAAAAATCGATAAAAATTTAATTTCGATAAATATCGATCGAACGCGGAGAATCGATCGTCCTAGAGGACAGATCTTCGATCTATCGAAAAATATAAAAATTTCTTCTTCGTGAAAACGAACCTTTACAAATCGTTCGATTTTCGTTTATAATCGTTCGCCGATTTAAAACTATTATATTCTATACGTTTTTCTTTTTTTCAAACGTCGTATCTAACCGATAAATAAATAAAATTTGAACGACACTCGCCGTCGTCGTCGTCGTCGTCGTCCTCGTCGATTTTCAAAATTAACGATGTAACATAAAATTGTTATACAAACACTTTGTCAAACACTTTATCAAGTTCGCGACATTATCAAGAAGAAAAACAAAAGAAAAAAGAAAGAAGCAAAGAAGAAAAGAATGTGGAGCGTTTGTGAACAATTGTTCCAAAAAAGAAAAAAAGAAGAAAACAAAAAAAGAGAAAAGACGAAGAAAAAAAGAACGGATAGAAAAGGAAAAACCAATTTGAGTCATTTCGACAAACTGTACGAATATTTTTGCGGGCGATTTTCTACGTATGTATACGCGCGGGGTAAGTGAACGAGCACACATGAGAGGAGCAAAAAGAAAAAAAAAAAAAAAAAGAAAGAAAGAAAAAAAAAAGAAAAAGAGAAACAGCAACGAACAAAAAAAAAACAAAATGTGCTATGTCTTCGAACGTAACGTTTGCTTTGAGGATGTTACGAAAAACAAGGTATGGCGAGTGCGATTATGGACATTGTTGTGCAGTAAACATAAAGTTAAAAGAGGAAGAGAGAAAAGCAGAGTGGAATCTCTGTTGAAGTATAGTATGTACGTGAATAAAGAGAAAGATAGATAGAATGTGTGAGAGAGAGAGAGAGAGAGAGAGAGAAAGATAGATAAATAGATAGATATAGAGAGAGAAAGAGAGTGAAAGAGAAACACCAACAAACGTATACAAACGTGCACTCGAGCGCATACAACCTACACACATAAACACATACACATATACACATATACATATATACATATATAAACACATTTTCATCCGTTTCGATATCCGTTCGTTCGTGCGAAAATTCAAACGACCCGCCAACGGTGGCTTCGCGATAACGCTAGGAAAGCCGATATCATGGCACACGGCGGATCATTCGACGAGCCTATCGATACTATCGTCGACCAATATCGAGTTATTCCACCGTTCTACGAATATTTTCCCTCTCTCTCTCCCTCCCTCCCTTCCCACTTCCGCTCTCTCTTTTACCTTTTTATTTTCGACGACTCTCTCCTACTATCTATCTATCTATCTATCTATCTATCTATCTATCCTATCGATAACAATCTCGTTTCCTCTTGTTAACGTTCCTCGAGAACATTCCGATTGTTTTTTATTTGCAATATTTATATATTACATTTGAAATTTGTCCATCGAAGATATTAGAAAAGAAAGAAAGAAGAAAACAAAAAAGATCAATTTTCAGTCGACTTCATTCTCGTCATTCTTTTCTTTTCTTTTCTTTTCTTTTCTTTTTTTTTTCTTTCTTTCTTTATATATATATCTTTTTTTTTTCTTTTTGATACCGCGATTTTGTATATTCGTTCTCTTCGTCTACGTCGTGTTATTCCGTGCAAATTTTTAAACTAAAACTTTTTTCTAAGTATTGAGACCATGCACTTGTTGTTATTGTTATGGTTGTCGTTGCAATTGTTGTCGTTGTTGTTGTTAATGATGCCGAACGATACCTTCAGTAGTGACGTTGCAAATATAATTAATTCCGAATTCGTCAAATTTATCAAACATAAACATAATGATTGCGTATCTAATGGCGACGATAAAGCTACGTTAGATATACCAATCAAGTAAGAAACTAAAGATATATTATCTTTTTTCTTTCAATTTAACAAAATAACAACTTTATTATCTCTCTTTCTCTCTCTCTCTCTCTCTCTCTCTCTCTCTCTCTCTCTCTCTCTCTCTCTCTCTCTCTCTCTCTCTCTCTCTCTCTCTCTCTCTCTCTCTCTCTCTATATTCATTCAACTTTCATTTCTTCTTTTAATCACAGATCGAAGTTATCATTTATACGAAAGTTCACGTGATTCAGCTGAAAGTCAGTGATGTCCACTTTCTAGAAACGAGCTCCTGTCTAGTAACTTTTTATACTTCCTTGTTCTTTTCCTTTTTATTTTTTTCTTTTTGTTTATTTGTTTGCTCTCGGCTAGTGTAAACACAGGAGAATTCTCTCTCTCTCTCTCTCTCT
>NC_057697.1:4019958-4023118 GCF_014466175.1 Vespula pensylvanica
GAGAGAGAGAGAGAGAGAGAGAGAGAGAGAGAGAGAGAGAAAGCTTTTCACCCTACGATTTTCGCTGAGCTAGAGGTATATTTCATCAACTTCAATCTCTCTTTGTTCTTTTTTCTTTCTTTTTTTTTTTTCTTTCTTTTTTTAGTTATTTTTCTATTTATTGTCATTTTTCAATCGACTCTCTTCCATAGTATATTATATTTTACGTCATGCGTAAGTGTTATCGGTTTTCTTTCCGTTTTTGTTCTATTTTTCTTTTCTTTTTTTTTTTTTTTTTTCTTTCATCATTCAATTGTATCTAAATTGCGTTAAACGTATACTTGAATTATTTTACAAGGTACAAAGTATTTGTTTCACTATTAGTATATCATAATCGATAAGTAGAAAATCAATGAAATAAAGGGATAAATTTGATCAATTGAGTGTACGAAGGTTTGTTGAGATGTTAGAGAGAATTCAAGAAGGATTATGAGTAAAGAATATATGAATAATAATCAAGAGAAAAGTAATTAGAGGATTATATAATAAGAATCGAAGATTCTCGTTTGAATAGTAAATACGTAAGTGCATAATAAATTGCAGTTTCTTTGAAATCAGTTTTTCCTTTTCGATTTTATTAAATTAAATTAAGTTAAAAGTTAAATGTTAAAGAATTTTTCAACATATCGAAATCTATCTCGCAAAATATATTTTGTTTCTTTAGTAAAAGTATAAATAATAAATCGTAATTCATAAATTTTTGATTTTTTTTAAGTTGTTATCGAATGAAAATTTTGATTATCAAAGCAAATATCGAAAACATATCGAAACGTATGGATCATCATTTTTTTTTTTTTTAAATTTCTTTTTTTCAAATAATTGTAATTGTCGTTTAAAAATATATCCTAGATACATTGCCAATCTAATGAAAAAATATGGTCGACAGCGATGATGTATTTTCCAAGTTTTACAATTTCACGAAGCTTGCTATTATAAACTCGAGGGAGTCTTTATTTTTCCTCCTCAAATTTTATCGTTCTATTACACTATGTAAAAATTAACTCGGAAGGATTTTAATGTTTGTAATTAGCTAAGGATTATAAATTATTTTTTCAAGCGACGTACACCGATTAGTTCATGAATTTTATGTCAGTAATAAATGTTTCAATTGAAAGTGGTTATTAAAATATATACATATATATATTTTTTGAATTTTAATAGATATCTGTATTAACGACAGTGTATCTATACAATATTATATTTCTTTTCAAGATGTAACATTCTTTTGAACTATTAATAATCAATTTTTTTATTTTTTATTTTTTTAATAAAAATATACTTTATATTATACATACATACATACATATATATATATATAATTATATATATATATATAATTTGAATTTAAATATATTTTTACTGTAAAATAAATACACATTTTGAAATTTTTAAATAAACATAAATTTAAAATAAAAAGAAATATATATATATATAATTTAAATTTAAATATATTTTTATTTAAAAATACGTATATATTTTCAAATTTTTGATTAAACAAATATAAATCTGAAATAAAAACCAAATATATTTTTAAACAAGCATATATAAATTTAAAACAAAAATAAAAAAGTATATATACATATATACATATATATTTTTATTACACACGCACACACACACACACACACACACACAATCTATTCGTATAATAAATCAATATATCTTCTTTTCTTTTTTATTTTTTTTTCCTACTGTAATTGTCCTTAGTCAATTAATTATTTCATAATTACCAATTTCTTTTGTAATTACAATTTCATATAAAAATAAGTGATCTCATTTATCTTGACTTTTTCAAGTTTTTATGACACTTTCCCTTGGTGAGTAATTTACTAACTCCCAATGTAAAATAAATTTCTCTCTCTCTCTCTCTCTCTCTCTCTCTCTCTCTCTCCCTTTCTCATCATGCAAAATGATAGGAAACAGAGGAGAAACGAAGAAAATGAAACGTCGACGACACGCGTTGTCGAGTCTCTGTTGACAATGTGAATGACAAATAAAGTGGAGAAAAAGGGTAAATGGGGTATCGTGAGGCAGTTCTCGTCAAATGAGATTCTAATCGCGCTACTAAAAATTTATCTCCGACGAAATCGAATATAAATACGTAGTTGGGTACATGCAAACGTAATTATGATTTCTTTATTACTTTCATTAAAAAATTGCTCCTCCTATCTCTATATATCCCTTGGTCTTTTTTTCTTTTTTTCGTTCAACTTCTTCCCCTTATCCATACAAACTTTCTTTATATACAAACAACATTAATCGTTGAATTACGAATATTATAAAACAAATTTTCTTTTCATACAATCGTACACAGGTATAGAAATTTTTTCCTTCTCCCCTTTTATAATCTTACTTTATTCGTATCAATGATATTATTAATTGCAGGCAAAATATTATGTACAAATTTTATTTTTCCATTTCATCTTTTACTTCTTCCTTTATTTTCTTTTTTTTCTTGTGAATCCAAAAAATTTCTTCGTAATAAAAATTTATTTTCTCCTCTCTCTCTCTCTCTCTCTCTCTCTCACACACACACACACACACACACACACACGCATACACAGTTCTTTTTAACTTGTCCTCTACCTATTTTTTTGTTTTTCTTTCACACAACCCTGGGCATTTTGAAAGAATAATAAAACCATATTCCAACAATGCATTTGACGTGTCTGTTATATGCTTTACGCGATAGCGTCGAAGCTCTGGACGTTATCAGAACGCGACACGTGATCACGTAACACAATCGTTTCACGGAATTTCATCGGTGCGAGTCACACACTTCGCGTTTGCATTCTCTCCAATTCTTTCATTTCTTTCTATTCTTTTTCATTTATTTTTTTCCCGTCTCTCTTTCTCTCTCTGTCTCTATCTCTATCTCTCTCTCCCTCTCTCTCTCTTTCTCTCTCTTTCTCTTTTTCTCGTTCTCACACTCTATCTATCTATCTATCTATCTATCTATCTATCTATCTATCTATCTTTCTCTCTTTTCCTATTGCTACTTCACGTTTATTACCCCGTCGTTGATATAAATCGCGTGAAAGAGCGTAGATCCGATCTATCGCTTCGCTCGTTTATACGTCACGATCGAAAACAAACGAAATCGATCTTTGGATAAATATTT
>NC_057697.1:4023218-4026225 GCF_014466175.1 Vespula pensylvanica
TATAGAATTTGTTTTTCTTATTTTATTAAACGCGCAATATTAATTAATGTTAATAATTCATGAATTCAGATTGTTATTATTATTATTATTATTATTATTGTTATTGTTAAAAGGGTAATATTAAATTATAATTAATTTTATTAACTAAGAATTATTACAGATCAAGTAGAATAAAATAATAGTAATCGTTATAAAATTATTAATGATAATGTTTATTAATTGATATCGATTTAGATCATCCAAGCAATTATACATACATATATATAATTATATATATATATATATATATATATATATATATAATTACATATGAGTACTTATATACCAAAAGTAGTTATATACTAAGAGTACTTATACACTAAAACGATATATGACAAAAATTATCTTAACGATATTACGCTTATAAGAAAAGTTGATGAATGAAAAAAAAAAAAGAAAGAAGAAAAGAAAAATGATGAAATAAAAATTAATTACAACAAGAAAAAAAAGTCTTTTTTTTGCAAACTAATTAATCAACAATTAAACATGAATAAACATTTAAATCCTATTATCTTTCAAAAATAATATCTTTTGTAAATATTACAAATAATTTCACTTGGAACAAAATTTCATTTGGCCAAAGTTAAGAAAACTATTAAAAGACACATACGCACGCACGTTACACATCGTTAATTTCCAATAAAAAAAAAAATGACTAATAAATGAATTTTTAATGAAAATGTATTTAGTAAGTTTACAATGAATTCGTATGGAGAAGAATTTGATTACTATTAAAATTATGAGAATTTTCGCGATACGAGTTTCTTCGAGTACGAGAGGGTTCGTTTAAATTTCAAGGAAACGGAAGTCGTGGACGGAGAAGCCGATTTTGAACTGAGTTTCCCATCTCGGACGTAGATATGATCCACTTAATTACTTTAGATTACCCTAATTATACGGCCTCATGATCACGCGAAACGACCGCAACGAGGGTGGATTAAGTAAACCTTCTTCCTCTATCTTTATCTCTATTTCTCTATTTCTATCTCTCTTTCAACTGTATCGTTTTCAACTTTGTTGGTTTATTTGCCGAGTCACATAGACAGAGACAGAAAGAGAGAAAGAAAGAGAGAGAGAGAGAGAGAGAGAGAGAAATATTGAGTAACTTTCTTATCATCGATTATGTTCTTCTTTATCTTGATCGAAACAGCGATGAATACGTTTTCCATAAGTTCAAACTTGAAAGTTTTATAAGAACTTTGAATTCAATGGACGACGACATTAATGCTAAATAAGAACTGTTCGGAATATCAAATGATTTGTAAAAGTAAGAGGGAGAGAGAGAGAGAGAGAGAGAGAGAGAGAGAGAGAGAGAGAGAGAGAGAGAGAGAGAGAGAGAGAGAGAGAGAGAGAGAGAGAGAGGGAGAGTAAAATAACAAAAAAATATTCATAAAAGTTTTGGAAAATTTTCAATCGACATTTCTTTTATGATATTCGATCGACTCGATTGAACTGTTCCTAAGAATAACTTTTTATTGGGTTCAATGATAATTGGCTCGTACGATATTAATATTAAATAATAAATGATGTAAATAGAAAATAATAATTTAGGATAGTGATGGATTGATTCATATAAAATAAAATATATTAATGTTATTCACGTAATTATGTAATGACGATTAATTATATGAGAATTGTAAATATAAAATAATAATTTAGAATAGTGACGGATTTATTCATTTCACGAATTCGCTTCTTATCGTATTTCTTTTTTATTTTATTTTATTTTTTTCTTTTTGCTATTTTTTTTTTTTTTTAATTTCTTCTTCTTCTTTTTTTTTAATTTTCGATCGACTCGATCGAATTCTTCGTAGGAATAATTTTCTATGATATATTGTAAAAGATGTTGATGTAAAATGATAATTAAATAGAGCAAAATTTTGTAATGAACTAATTCATTTAACAAATATATATATATATATATATATATATATATGTATGTATGTATAAATATTTTTTTTTGGTTATATTTATAAAAGTTTTGAAAATTTTCAATCGATATTTTTCGCATAATTTTCAATCGACTTGATTGAATTCTTCGTAAGAATAATTTTCTATCACTAAACATTAATACTACATAACAAATGTCTCTAATAAAAAAACTGATATAAATATAAAATAATAATTAGATAGAACGAAACTTAATAATGGATCAACTCATTCAACGAATTCACTTATCACATACACACACACACACACACACACACAAAATATTGTAATTTTATTTTTCTTTAAAATTAAAAAAAGATATTATTATCGTATTAATATCGCTTCACCATTCGTAGATATTCCTACCAGCAAATTTTTAAATTTCCATTTCCTCATTCTTTCAATTCCTCGTATTTATTTTTGATATTTAGATCTCACAGATCATTACGAAAAGAAATTTATTTACTTTCGGCGGTAATAAACCAAGAAGAGACTTCGTTGACACGAAACTTGGAAAGAAACGAAGAAGAAAAGGGAAGAAAATAGAAGAAAAGAGAACTAAGAGAAAAGAGAGAGAGAAAGATATATATATATATATATAGAGAAAGAGAGAGAAAGAGAGAGAGAGAGAAGATGAAGACCAGGTAAGAAAAGAAAGAAAGAGAAAGAGAGAGAGAGAGAGAGAGAGAGAGAGAGAGAGAGAGAGAGAGAGAGAAGCTAATTAATTTTCTGCTATTGCCTCTCGTGGAACAGGCAAGTTTTACGAAACAACACCGACGGGATTAACTGAACGAGCTTTGCGGAGACAATGGTCATTGAAATAAAGCCGAGATTAGACTTTTCGCGAGCTTTAAATATAACTGCCTTTTCGCGAATAAAATCACTCCGAAAATGCATACCCACCACAATGGGACAAATTTTCTATGCGCCATTTAGTTCGCAAACGACGTAACTGGTTTCTCAGCAAAGACGAGAAAGAGTGAGTGTAAGAGAGACAGAGAGAGAGAGAGAGAGAGAGAGAGAGAGAGAGAGAGAGAGA
>NC_057697.1:4026253-4038369 GCF_014466175.1 Vespula pensylvanica
GAGAAAATCGAGCATATCGATTAAATCTACAGACACGAATAAATAACGAGAATAGATTCATTTGAACTATTCGTATACATCTATCTTTCTATCTATCTTTCTATCTTTATATCTATCTATTTATATATCTGTATCTATATATATATATGTTTTTTTCTTTCTTTCTTTTATTAAGGAAAACTTTAATGCGAGCGTACGTAAAAATCTCCATAGGGAATTTAAGAAATCGCTAGCTAGGGAAAGTTTTCTACTTTGTTCTCTCTGATATGCTCTCTAAATGTCCCCATTGTTTGAATATCTCCCTCTTTTGCCATTCAATCCGACGATATTCGTAAATTTTCGAACTTTTCGAATTTAACCCGAACGGGAAACTGTTAAATAATAGAGTTCGTTCAAATTGTCGACGAGTTTGATCGTTTGATCGATCGGTTTTCCTTAGTTTTTGATTTTGTTGTACGAATTAATCGAAGAAAAGTGCTGCATTAGTAGAAGACATGTTTTGATTGATAAATATAATTAAAAGAATGTTTTGTTGATAAATATAATTAAAAGAATTTAAAAGTGCGATACAATAATAAGCGTAGATATTAATGTCGATAATAATGCGAAGAATGTTATAATAATACAATGTACAAATAATATAATAATAATTATTGAGGATTGAATTATGCGATATTATAGTTTCGATGATGACATGATAACGATAATGATGACGACGTTCTAAGCAATGGAACAAATTAAATAGTAAAAATTAATTATTTATGAAGTTGTCTTATATATATATATATATATATAGGATGGAAATAACGAACAAAAAACGAGTAATAATTAAATAGCGAAATAAAATGTTCGTTAATAAAAATTTGTAGAAATATCTAATGATATATAGAACAGATATGCTTACCTTGTGCCGTCTACACTATAACTGCCTTCGACGATGACTCATGTGATCCAACAGACTACAGAATGTCGAGATGATCAACAATAACTTTTAGAAACGAAAGAAAAACATAAGACGGATTACAAAGGTTTGATTTACCTTATCGTCACCTCTACATCTCGTAATAACAATTTCTTACGCGATCGTTGATCTTGAATCAATAAACAGCTAAATCGATATTTTAATTATATTAATCTCGATCGGTATGACGATCGATCGAAAGTGATCTCACGTTTCTTCGTAGAAATTTGTTAATTCGATCCTATTGAAAATTATTGATATACAATCGTTACAATTAAACAATATCCCGTGCAAAGTAATTTGAAAGTATTGTTTTTAATCGAGATGTGTTTAATAATAATAATAATAATAATAATTATTATTATTATTTAGTAAATAATTTAATAATAATTTCAATACTTTTATGAATTTCAATAAATGTTATTATCTCAAATGAATTTAATTTATGTCAATAAATTTAGTAATTTCAAAAATTTTTATTATGAACGAAGAAATTTTTTGAATTTATAAAAAAGAAAGAAGAAAGAAAAAAGGAAATGGAAAAAAAAACTTTTATATATATATATATGTTTTACCAGCAATTTCCAATAAATTTAATAACGATTTATAATAACTTATTTAACTAATAAATGAACGTAAAAGAAATGTTAAATGAACGTAATTTTTTAATATTTAAAAAACAAAAATAACCTTCAACGATCTTATTTCTCGTTTCTCGATATTAAATCGAAAACGAAATTTTTATCTGTACGATTTTGTATATATTTACGACGTTATCTATAATATTATGTTCCATGTATAATGTCAAGTGCAAAATGATTATATATAATATAATATATATAATATAATGTTTATAATGATATATAATATAATGTTTTACGTAAATACAATGTTGTATATAAAACGTTATAAACGCGATTGTTCTACGTACAATTTTGATCGTGAATCATAATGCTTGTAACATGTTTTACATACGATATTAATAATACTTTCGTCAATATCTCTGATAAAATTTAATAATATATATTTATTATTTGTCGGATCTAATTCAAGATAAAACACATAAAAATTTTTGATAAATGTAGAATTTAATAAAACGATATATACGTACGATTACATACGATATTAATAAAACTTTCGTCAATATCTCTCATAAAATTTAATAATACCTATTTATTATTTATCATGTCTGGTTTAAGGCAAATAAATTTAATAAAACTTTTTTCAATATCCGATATAAATATAATATTTTCTAACATAATATAAATGTTTTCGGACTCGTATAGAAAATTATAATAAAAAAAAAAAAAAAAAAAAAAAAACAAAACAAATACTTAAAATTTAGAATTTAACAAAACGACATACTTACGATTACACAGGATATTAATCAAACTTTCGTCGATATCTCTCGTAAAATTTAATACCATATATTTATTACTTATCAGATCTAATTTGATATAAAACATTCTAGGAAAGAAAACGTTTCAAGATATAAATTCGAGATACAAATCTTGATAAATATATTTTTCAACGCTTATAAAAAATTATAACAAAATAAAATAAATTAATATTTAAAATTTATAATTTAAAAATCCAAAAGAGAGAGAGAGAGAGAGAGAGAGAGAGAGAGAGAGAGAGAGAGAGAGACAAACAGACAGAAAGACAAAGAGAAAAAGAAATAGAAAAAGAAGATAGAAAATAGAAAAGACCGTTCGTCATAATGACATGACAGATCGATCATACGGCCGAGTGAATCCAATCTTTAAAGAATCCTTTTCTCTCATTTCAACCAAAACCATCATATAGATTCGAACACGCATAGATTCAATTTCCGCAAAATCTTCGTTCCTTCCTTCCTTCCTTTCTCAGTTACGTATGTTACGGTCGATTTTAATCGAACGAATCTCTACATCTTACTCTAAGAATCTTCCTTCAAAATCAAGGAAAACTACAGAAGAGAAGCATGAGGATCATTTTCTTTGTTGGTTGTTGTCGCTCAAGATCGTTTATATCACAGGAAATACGTGAAACAACGTTGAGAAACATGTTAGCTAAGGTTTCTACTATTTCCTTCTCTCTCTCTCTTTCTCTCTCTCTCTCTCTCTCTCTCTCTTTCTCTCTTAGAACTTTCCATGCATGCTCTTCTCCAACACTACGATGCACAGAAGCAAGGTTCTCTCGGTGGCAGCTCGACGAGAGACAAGGAGAGCTTTGCTAACGCAACTTCCTCGATATTACACGGCTCCCTTGTCTTCTTGGTATTACACGCTCGCTCTGTAATACAGGCTGAACCTGTCTCCAAGCTCCGGCAGTTACGACGTTCCTTCCATCTTCCTTCGTCGTCCTGTTCTCCTCCTGTCTCCTTTGGATGCCGATGACACGGTCTCCACTTACGACAACTATTTCCAATATGGATACTATCAAATTTCTTCATTTTATCAAGATTTACTAACGATTCTCTATTGATTATATATTCGATTTTATTTGATTTTTATTTTGTTACAATTGTATTCTTTGACGTATTCTTCATATCGCTAATCGGCCATTTTTGTTTTTCTTTATCAATCGTTTGAACGATAATTAAATATTTATGTGTATATATATAATTGATAATTATATATATATATTTATTTATTTATTTTATTTTATATATGTGAAAGTGATCGAATGTTTCGTCGTTGTTTAGAAAGAAAAGAAAAAAATAGAATGATTTTGTTAATAATAAGTGAAATCGACCATTCGAAAGATTAAGGAAAAAAAAAAAGAAGGAAAGAAAACTTTTGTCGATCTGACAAAATTTGTTAGATTTAAAAGGGATTTAAAAAATATGCGAGAGAAAAAATTGTTTTTAAATAATCAGATATTTCAACGATGTAATATATTTGAAAAATTTGAAATTTAAAATTAAATATTTTGGAAACATTATGTTTGAATATTCGAACAAGAAATGAAAATTCGAGAAATTAAGAAATATTTGAACAGTTCGAAACAACGCTAATTACGTTTTATATATGTCAAAACGATCGTTTAGTTTCGAAATGTTCGAATATTTCTTCGATTTACGGAATATAGTTTGCCGAACTATTTTTATCATCATCTGAATAATTTTTCAAAAACATTGCGCGATCGAATGTCTGGTTTAATTTCTTTTTTTTTCATCTTGTTCCTCTTCCTCTTTTCTTTTTTTTTCTTTTTTTTTTTGATTTATGAACGTGCCATGGTACCTAAAAATAATTTTATCGTTAAAATAGGTAATAACACATGACCGGTATGATAACTAACTTAAAATAAAATCATTAAAAAAAAAAGCGATTTAAATCGAACGAACCAGAGAAAATTCTGACAATTCTGACAAACAAATGAAACGTACGTACGAATATGTCGGCGTATAATAATGTCTTCTTAAAATACGATAATACGTACGATAAATTATTGTTGATAAAGTAATAAAAAATTCAAGAACTCCGTTCAAACGATCGCGAACAAATTTTCGTATTCTCCGTTTACAATGTAAAAATGTATATTTTTCTTAGTCAAAGATTCCATTGGAAAATCATTCTTCACTTTTAGATACACACCGGCCAACGTATGTACGTTTTGTGTGTACGTTTGTATGTACGTTTCTCTCGAGTACACTGAAAGCTATTCTCGAATTACGATTTACGTGAAATGTGGTAGATGGGGTTATTCCGTTGGATTTCAACATCCTTTAGAGATCAAATTCGACGTAGTAAATGTTTGTTGGAAAAATTTCAATAGAATTCTATACTAATATATAAAACGAGCCTCGTGGTCGTGCATTTTATTATTATTATTATTATTTTTTTTTTAATTTCCTTATTCCTTTATTTCTCTTTTTTTGTATTTTTTTTTTTATTTTTGGAATATTAAAAAATGCATGCCGCATGAATAACATTTATTTAAAATGAATATTTAACGACGAAATTTTAACCAACATTTGAATGTTTGAATTCTAAAATCAACATTTTTTACAGTATAGTTTGAATTATAAAAGAGAGAGAGAGAGAGAGAGAGAGAGAGAGAGAGAGAGAGAGAGAGAGAGAGAGATGCTAATTAAAAATGATCTACGTTTCGAACAAAATCAAAAATGATTTATAATCCAAGATCTGACTCAATTCAATATCTTTTTTTTCGATCATTATCCGCCATATTATCCGCCATGTTATCCGCCATTACATTTACTATTTATATGAGCCATATTGATTACAATTGATTTAATATTTGAATATATCAAACCTTTCAAGATTTCGAATATTTACTTATTACAATAGCACGTTAAAATTTCAGATGAACGATCGCTGAATTGGAATAAATTCGAACAATATTATAAAATCTCGAGATCGCCAAATCTCGAAACTCCATTTGTACGCCATTTTTACGATTGTTCGAGTTATTCATCGTCCATGTATCCGAATAAAAAAAAAAAAAGAAAAAGGAAGAAGAAGGAGAACAAAAAGTAAAAACAAACAAAGAAAATTGGAACTAAACTCACGTATGTGTAAATTATCCAAATTTTTTTCTACGAACGTTAGAAAGGCCATCTTTATCTCCGTTGTTACCTAAATGCATAGATTCCTACTTTATCGACGGAATTTCTTCGAAAGGTATTTCCCTCGGATAATTGAAATACGGTGACGGATTCCTACGAACGATATATATATATAATATACATATATATATATACTATATATATAATATACATATATATACATATACTATATATATATATATATATATATATATATATATATATAGAGAGAGAGAGAGAGAGAGAGAGAGGAAGTGAGGATGATAGAAGGGAGAGAGGGTGGACGAGTCTTTCCCTTTCATCCCTTTTATCGTTTTACCAAAGAGAGAAGAAGAGAATGGTCGCAAAAGGGAGTGGGAAAGAGATGGAAGTACTTATTGAAAAGTTGGCAATTTACGAGCGAACTTCTCGGCTTTGCTCGAGACTGAGAGGGAACGGGGGATGAATAGAAAGAGATAGAAGATCTTTCAGAAAAGGTTTAAGAAGAGGCATATCGATAAATCGAAACTGCATGGTCGACATCAAATTGCCAATGGGGGCCTCGAGGCACACGTACATTTCTACTACTAATACAAACCATAACCATTACATCGTTGTAATCATATTTATTCATCTATATGTATATGTATATATATATATATATATATATATATATATATATATAGATATATCTATGTATGAAGGACGACCCGGTATATCGAATCATAGTACAATCAAGGAAAGAAGATGATTTCTTTTGTAAATATTTCATTCGTAATGGAGGATTAAAATTCTTTTTGTTGTTTCAGAATGATCATATGTGCTGTTTTTAAATAAACTAGTATGTTCATTGTTAATTATTCGATTGTGAATAATTTTAATTTTTTGGATTTTTTTAAAAACGAAAGAAAGATATGTTTTTATAAGATACTTATGTATATATAAATATAATATATTGAATATAATATATCGTTGAAATAATAATATACTTGTAATAAAATATTCATAATATATTTGTAATATAAATATAACAATTAAATATTGAATAATTAATAAATTAATAATAATATACATACATACATACATACGCATATACACACACATATATTAAATATATTACGAAATCTATGTCAAGTTATTATTACGATCTCGATTTATCTCAAAAATTAAATACACTTTAAAAACAAATAAAATATATATATATATACAAATATATATACACACACACACACACGCACGAACGTACGTAAATATATATATTTATACACCAAAATTTTTATTTCATTTCTCGAAAGAAATGAAAATCACAAATATCGAGCCACCCTTTATATATGCGATGTACCGGAATAAGATCCATCGCGATGTTCGAATAGTAAAGGTTCGTAAAAGGAAAGAAAATGATAGAGATAGAAGTAAAAGAAGAAAAAGAAAAAAAGAAATAAAAGTAGAAAAAGAAGAAGAAGAAGAAGAAGAAGAAGAAGAAGAAGAAGAATCGAAAAAGTCGCGGCTCGAAAGTCTTTAAACGTTCGAATTTATCTCTTTCTTCCAGGCCGGCGCACTTTTACTCCTACTTTTCTCTCCTCCTTCTTCGTCGTCGTTCGAGACGAAAACTCAACGGGAAAACTCTTTCGGCCGGTACCGAAACGAATGTTTGCCGAGTCTTCGTCGTCCCACCTCCGAACTATCCTCGAACTTGCTTCGACTACAATGATTCACCCTCGGCAGGACAAATAGCGACTACGTTTTCTTATTCTTCTTTAATTCTCTTTCTGTTCTTCTTCTTCTTCATCTAAACTGTCCGTCTGCCTATAACCGATTTCTCTTTTTCTTTTTTTCTTTTTCTCTCTATCTAATTCTATCGCATCAAAATTGAAAGAGCTGAAGTAAAAAAAAAAAAAGAAAAAATAAAACGGACTATTGACGAAAGTCGATAGAAAGTGATTAAGATGAAAGTAAATATTAATTGATCTTTATTGAACGTAATATTATTATCGATTTATTGGATATAAGATTTTCATAAATTTGAAGTGTTAATATATTTGTTTTTTTATAATAATTTTGTTCGTATTATTTATATTTCTCTTTTCTTTTCTCTGTATATATTACTATATATTATGATCATATTAATTATAATATTAATTAATTATAATTATAATATATATTATATAATATATAATATTATTAATTATATAATATTATAATTATATAAAATAATATATATTATTATACATATATATCATATAATATATAATACATAATAATATATAGCATATTATTAAAATTATCAAAATTAAAAGATCTGTATAACATAAAATTAAAATATATATTTTTTAATAAATATTCTTGTACGTATATTTTCTTTCTTACTTTTTTTCATTAAACTCTCTCTCTCTCTCTCTCTCTCTCTCTCTCTCTCTCTCTCTCTCTCTCTCTCTCTCACTCCCTCTCTCTTTCTCTGTCTATCTCTCTCTGTAAATATACGTATAACATTCTTTAATACAAATATCATATGTTTCGGTCATTACATTAAAGAGACAAAAGAGGAATTAAGACGTTTCCTTCTGTTTACTATTTACTAAACGATGAAACTCAATCGTTAGAGAAAAAAGAAGATGCTCTCGAAAGATAAACTAACTATCCTTTTCGAATTGAATTCAAACGTTGAACGTGTGTTTCCACGACTTTAATGCCGCTCGATCTTTGCTCGGCATTAATTTTAAATTCCATCGGAGATAAATATAGTACGTTTATAACGACGTCGTTATTCGATCAATTGATCAAACTTTTAATGAGGAAACTTTAAGATTCGGAAATGTTTAGCGAACGATGTGTCTAAGTAGATATTTGATAAAAGTTTTCTTCTAATACACCTTTCGTTAACGAATAATTTATTACCGAAAGTTTCGTTCGTATATGTGTACGTGTTTCTGTAATGTCAGAGTATTTCATTAAATGATACCTAAAACAATCAAATTACAATTATTTCATTTCAAATACATAAGTATATATATATACATATGTAACAATATGAGTAACGATAAAACGCTCAAAATTCTTGCGAGATTTTAAAGTCTCAAAAGAATAATAATAATTTTCTACTGAATTTTGAATTAGCGTAATCTATTTAAATTCTAATAAGTACTATCTTCTATTTTGATTTGTGACTTGAAGTCTTCGATATTTACGATAAACGAAAAAACTTTGAAAGGTCACGTTACATCCCCATAAAGAGTTTAATTAATTATTTCATCTAAGATCTTCGAAAGCGTATTTTACATTCTTAAAATATATTAATCATTTAATTAATGAGAAATGAAATTCTCTTTCTGAAGGACGACATCAACATTTTTGGTCACCGAATATATCTTTATTTTGAGATTTTAAACTCATAATAATCTTTAGATAAAGTCTCTAATATTGTCTTGTAAGAATTTATTTCATTCTTTTTTTTTAAAGATCTTGAATAATTTTTCGTTTAATTTCTTCGAAATTGTGAATGAAAATTGTTGTTCGAAATATTTTCTTTGAAAAGTATTGAAAGAAATATTCGTACTTTTTATAATGTCATCTTATAATTATTATTTTATAAATCAATCGTAAAGATTTACATTATTTAAATTAAAGATATAACATTTGTTTATCATTTATTCTATCTTAATTCTTCATATTATTTCTTAATATTATAATAATATTCTTTCAGTTTTCTAATAATATTCTATCAATTTTCTAATAATATTTTATCGTATGATTACATTATTATCGTATTAATAATATATTATTAATCATTATATTACTAACAAAATAATTTTATATCAAATATTATTTTAACAATCGAACGCATTTAAATCAACGATATCCACAATTAAGAATTTATTTTACGAACAAAAAAAAAAAAAAGAATACAGAATCGAAAAATTATAAACTCGAAATATTCGTTGTAAACTAAAATGTTATTAAGTATTTTTACTTGAAAATGTTTGTCTACGTGCTGCATGTGTCTCTATCTTTGTTTGTTTATGTGTGCAATAGAAAGGATCCATCCTGAATTTTATTACTCTCGTTTCGTCGACAATCATTCTATAATACTATTCACTATGAAAGACATCGAAATAACATTCCGTCTTTCTCTTTCTTACATGACTAAGTTTAAATTTCCCGGCTTCTCGACGTTTAGGATTAAACTTCCTACCAGCGGAACATTAAATTTACTACCTTTTATCTTCGTTCGTTATTTCGAAGAGACGAAAAAGCGATTCGAAATGTTTATGGTCGCCATGGATCAACGTTTACGACATTTATAAACGTAAGATCTGAATCCTTTCTACGATTACTATGATCTACGAAAAAATCAAAAAGAATTGCTTTCATTGATCGTTCATAATACAATCGATATGTTGATGATATAAGAAGCGAATGTACGTAATTTAAAAAGGAAAAAAAAAACGATGGTCTGAAGTTTAAAAAAAAAAAAAAAAGAAAAGAAAAGAAAATAAAACACGAATGAAAACAAAAAAGCAAGAATTTTTTCTCTCTCTTTTTTTTTTCTAATTTCTGAATATAGATATGATCGATATTTTGTTTTATAAAAATGGTCGATCAATTTAATTTGAAGTATTTAAGTAAATTGTAATATGATACGTATTTAATATTTCAAACTTGTTGATCAACGAAATATTACAATGCAAATTTTTCAGATTTATATACTATCATATTGTATGTACTGTATATATATTTTCAAATTTAAGTACATAATAATAAAATGTATATACATAAGTACATCCCATACGATGGAAATAAAATGTTACAAACTGTTTTGATTGAAATGTATTCGAAATTTTGTTTATTTCAAAATTAGAAAAGAAAGTTTTTTTTTTTTAATTTCGTTAAAATGTCAAATAATAATCCTGATTTTTCAATCACACTTTTTTAAAAGTAAAATTTGACGAAATAAAATATGAATATCAGAAGAATATGCAAACACATAAGAATTATTAATTACAGTTCGTCGAAATAAAACGACAAATTAAAATGTGAATATTATGATGTAAATATTATCAAAAAATATTGCAATAATTTTTTTCATTTCTTCGCAATAAATATAGGATAACATATAACGTATATATTTTTATAAAATTCTATATGAATATAGCAAAATAAATAGTATCGCGATGGATAGATTTACAAATCGGCAAATATGTATGGGTTATATTCGATTAATGTTGACTAATGCAAACATAATTAAGTGAAATTCGATCGAGCAGAAAATACACACACGACTGAAGCTGCACAATGCTGACTATATTAATTAAGTAATGTTTCCAGATTCTGAATAAGGAATGTGTAGCATCATATTGCGATTAAATTGCTCACGTATAACATATTCGAACAAGGAGAGTGAACGAAAGGTCGCATTTGAAACAATCCATTAGAAATTGAACACGTGATTAGAATTAAAAAAAAAAAGAAAAAAGAAAAGAAATATTCTTTTTGTATCATCGTATTAATAAGAATTGGTTTTTACAAATTATAACAATTTTTTTCACAAATTGTTTTACGATCATGTTCATCAATGTTCAGTTACTGTACATTATTAGCGATCATTTTTCTAATGATAATACATTCATGATTATCTTTGTATAATTAATTGAAAAAAACATTGTTTATATATCTCGCTAATTATTAAATAAGTATCGTTATCTCGTCGTTATTTTGAGACAAAAATTCAGGTTAAATTTGTAACATTAATCGTTATTATAAAACGTATATATATATATATATATATATATATATATATACAAATAAAATATACATTCCTATGTTAAATATAAAATATCAAAGTATCAACCAATATATAAAATACATAAATACAACAAAATATAAAATGTATAAAATATGATAAATAAATAAATAAATAAATAAATAAATAAATAAATAAATAAATAAATAAGTAAAAGAAAAAAAAGGAATCAATATAAGATTAATACAAAAAAAAACATATATATATATATATATATATATATATATACACACGAAATATTTGCATACTTTATAAAATATTTCCAAAATCGATCAAATCTAAGAATCATTAACTCGACAAAGCAACAATTGTATTTTCCGAATAAATAACAAACGACATCCTTGCATCATTAATCGACGAAAAAGAAATAAGAAGAAAAGATGGTACAAAAAACTAACAATTATTTCCATCCATAATTCATCAAATCGATCCTTGAAGGAAGATCCTTAACGTAATATAAACAGCAATGTCGTTGAATCTTCTTTTGACATTGCCGTCCTGTTACCATGAGATAAGAGAAGACCATTTATAACTATTAAATTTACAATGAACCGCGGAACCGTGTTGCTCTAACGGAATACACTCCGCGAAATGGTTCCAGCGAGCCGGGAAATAATCTTAGCTTTTCCGTTCTAGTCCGCCATTCTCGCCCAAGTGATATCAACTATTTCACGAGGAAGCCGACAGCCTCTCTGCTAACGCTTTGAAATATTATTTTACTACCACCGTCACGATGCGGACACCATCATCTTCTTCCTTGTCGTCGTCGTCGTCGTCGTCGTCGTATTTCGTCGTATTCGTCGTATTCGTCGTATTCGTCGTATTCGTCG
>NC_057697.1:4038431-4039194 GCF_014466175.1 Vespula pensylvanica
AGAGAGAGAGAGAGAGAGAGAGAGAGAGAGAGAGAGAGAGAGGGAGTTCTTTGCCAAAAGCTCCCTTGGATGTGATCTCTCCTGTCTCGTTACGTATACATGACACTCGAGAGAACCTTCGTATCCTATACGCTCATATTTGCACCGACATGATCTATATACGTCACGACTATCTCACAGATAGGTCATTTTAAAATAAAGCGAGAAGAGAAATCTTCGTCGTTTATACGTTATAATATATAAGTATTATTAGTATTTATGTGGATGTATGTACGTATGTGTTTGTATTTTGTGTATGTGTATATGTGTACGTAGGGTTTACTCGTTAAACGACTTCTGAAAAATAAATGTGTGTGTGTATGTATGTACGTATGTACGTATGTACGTATGTAAGTAAGAGTTGCTTGAAATAAGTTTATACGATAAATGTATTCTATTCGAATTGGAGTCATTTAATCATTGTTACGAGTAAACTTCCTCAAGTTAATTTATAATAAACGGATTATATGTAATTTTTTGTTGTTTAGAATTAATCGAGTTGTAGTTTGTATTCCACATAGATTTGAGATATCAAGCTTGTAAGTGGTACTTTTGTTTTTTAATGGGTAAGAAGTAAACTTATGATATTATAAATGTGATCTGATTTAATTGGATACATTTATATTACTTATTGTTGTTTCGATAGGAACATTTCGATGGATGTTCTAAACAATGGAACAAATTAAATAGTAAAAATTAATTATTTATGAAGTTGTCTTATATA
>NC_057697.1:4044294-4058131 GCF_014466175.1 Vespula pensylvanica
CGTTTAGTTTTGAAAAAGCAAAAACGATTAAATTTCGTATATTTTTATTTGTTATTATATATAACATATATATAGCACATATACACACATATATATATATATATATATATCCATATATACACCCACACATTTTTTTCTTTATATAGAGATATATAAAGAATATATAAAGAAAAAAATACATTCTATTATTATACACACACACACACACATATATATATATATAGATTATATATAAATTGTAATATGTTATATATATACATACATAAAATATATATATATAATATATACACACAGTTATATATAGATTATAATAAATTATATATATATATATATATATATATATATAATAGAATGTGTTTTTTTATATACATTCTTTACATATGTATATATAAACAAAAAAAAAAACATTCTATCTACTCGATATCAACCTTTCTAATTTAACTATCTCTTATCCCGTGAAAATTATTAATTTCTTGTTATCTTCTCTGATATCGAGAGAAACACATTCGTATTCCCGCTTGGTCGGTGACGTATAGGAAGTACGTGAGTGCAAAATAATATCATCATTGTGGATTCCGCGATGCTAGCTTTCGATATACGGACATAATAAATTTATTGTTGCTACGGACGCTATCGTCATTGCGGTAATGAAAGGGAAGTTGGACGTGATCACTGGCTGTAAATGCAATTCAGTGAGTGAGTGTGTGTGAGAGAGAAAGAGAGAGAGAGAGAAAGAGAGAGAGAGAGAGAGAGTGATATTGTTATGATATTACATTCGTATTAGTATTCGCTGGTAGAACCATCGCAATTACGATTTATCTTGAATGTTTGTTTCTTTAGCATTTGTATGATCGCCCGTTCCAAGATCGAACGATCGATAGATCGATCGTTTTTCTCATGCAAAGCTAACGAATATGAGCGTGTATGTATAATATATGTACGTGTGCATACATGCGTACATTTATACGTGCTTACGTGCGTGCATACGTACGTGCGTGCGTGTATATGTGCGTATATGTATGTATTTGTTATATGTATAATACGCGTGTGCGTGAGTGTATGCGTATAGGTTTGTTCCCGCTAATTATGATTAACATCAAATTTATTATACGATATTATAATGTACTACGTACTTGAAGAGAAATATAACAATAATAATAACAGTAATAACAATGGCTGATATCTCTTGATAAATGTTTCTATAGATTTGCGAATGTATCAAATCCACAATGGAAAGGCATTTCAATAGGAATACGATAGGCGAAAGGCCTATTGCTATCGAAACGAATTCTATTAATTATGTATGAATTAATGATTAGGTTTATCTTACTTAATGAATCGTTAATGTTTTATTATATATATATATATATATATATATATATATATATATTCATACGTTTAAGGGCATATGTATAATTTGATCGACGATATCAAGTAAGTGAAGTATGTTAGTTTCACGGATATTCGTTAGTTCTAACGTTGGAATTCGATTTGTACGAATTTTTGTTTTCTTTTTTGTTTTATGAAAACTACGTGAACATATTAATAATAATATAATAATGTTAATATAGTATATATGTAATAATAATAATAATAATAATAATAATCGCAAAGTAGCAGTCAGGTATTACGATTCAATTGATATCTCTTTGTTGCAATTTAAATCTAATAATAATGATAATAATAATAATAATGATAATAATAATGATGATGATGATGATGATGATGATGATGATGATGATGATGATGATGATGCTGATGATGATGGTGATTATAATGATGATGATAAAAATAATGTAATAGCCTGGTGTTAAGATTCAATTTGCAATATTTCCTTATAATAATATAAATCTAATAATATTAATAATAATAATAATAGTTATAATAAAATAATATAATACATATAATATTAATAATAATAATAATAATAATGTAGTAAAGTAGTATAAAGATCCAATTCGAACTTTCGTGAAATAATTTAAATACTATAATAATAATAATAATAATAATAATAATAATAATAATAATAATAATAATTGCAACAATAATAATATTAATATAATAGTCTGATCTTAAGATTCAATTTGCACTTCTTTCTTAAAATAATGTAAATTCTATAATAATTTCAATTTTCTAATAATAATAATAATAATTATTATTATTATTATATTTATTATTATCATTATTATTTTTATTATTATAAAAATTTCAACAACAACAACAACAATAATAATAACAATAATAATAATAATAAAACATAATACCCCGATTAGAAAATTTCCTTTATTAAGATTAACAAACGAAATTAACAAGAATAGTAACGTATGAAATAAACAAAGAAAATATTCTACTTCGAATAAATAACGAATCAGACAAAAGGAGTTCGATAAAATAAGACGATTTCTGATCAAATGATAAGACAAAGATCGATAACGTTAAGGGTAACGACAAATCATCTCGCTATCGTTCTTCCTACAAACTGTCACTGGCACGAAGCTCTTCCCTGGAAACTACGTAATATTAGGTTTGAAGTGAGGAACGTGCAGGAGTCATGCCGGTCTAAATAACCGACGAAGCGTGTTTGAGCGGACACGTGTTGGGGTTGTCGTTCTTTGAGAACCCACTTTGGCTTCTCTTCCTCTTCGTTACTCCATCTCTCTTTCTCTCTCTCTCTCTCTCTCTCCTTCTCTTTCTCTGTCTCTTTTTGGATCCCTCCTTAGCTGCCATATCTTCCTACCATTATAAATTTCTTCTTCTCACTGTTGAACGCATTCCAAGTTACGAATCTAGCTTGGATTTTCTGGTATAATGTTCTTAAAAGCGAACGATTCGCTTTAGAAACTCGCTTTAATCCTTATCTCGCATGAAAGGAAAGAATTTTATCTTAATCCTTGGTAATCTAATTTTTTTTTTTCAAAATAAATGTTCTCGTGCGTTCTAAACGTATCCTTCGATTTAAGAAATTCGTCGACGAAGAAGAAACGTAATTTTCTGGGACAAGCAATTTAGTTTTATCTTTTAAACGTAATTTTATCTGCAATGTAATAAAGATTTACCCCGAAACATGTCACTTTACGTGATCGATTATCAAAGGTTTTAATAAAAAATCTTATAATTCGATACGACGAACTAAACAAGTTTTATACACTAAAAATAAAATTTTATGCGATTTTGACAGTAAAGTTTTATCTTAAAAGTTTAACAATTTAGATTCGACAAATTAAGAAAGTTTAATCCTAAAGATATAATGTTAGGTGATTTACTATTAAGCATTATTTTAACAATGTAATTTTATATGGCGTAATATAATCGAGGCTTATATAAAAAATGTAAAGTTATATGATTAATAATCAAGCCTTATCCTGAAAATATAGCAATCAAGACTCGATAAACTAACCAAGTTTTATTCTAAAAATATAATTTTTTGTGATTGACAAACACTGTTACTGAAATGTAATTTTAAGTGACGTAACACAATCGAATTTTATTCTAAAAATGTAATTAGATATGGTAAATTAATCAAGTTATATCCTAAAAATATAGTGTTATATGATTGACAATGAAGCATTATTTTAAAGAGATAATTTTATATGATGTAACAAGATTAAAAATGTTATGTAATTAACAATGAAGCTATAATTGACAAGAATTATTCTAAAAACGTAATAATTAAACTTCGATAAATTAAACAAATGATATTTGTAAAATTATAACATTATGCAATGGACGATGAAACCTTAACCTAAAAATTATGTGATCTACAATTAAACATTATTCTAAGAGTAACGTAACACAATAAAAAACATTAATCTAAAAATATAATCCTAAAAATCTGATTGACAATTAAGCATTATTGGAAAAAAGAAAAGAAAAAAAAAAACATAATTAAACATTACGAAGCAAAATCGCGTCTTATCCTAAAAAATATAATATTACATGATTGACAATGAAATCTTATCCTAAAAATATAATAATTAAATCTCCACAAAATAACCAAATTATATTAAAAAAAAAAAAAAAAAAAAAAGAAAAAATGCAATGGACGATCAAACCTTAACCTAAAAATATAACATTATACGATCTACAATTAAACATTATCTTAAGAAGATAACATCACACTATCAAAACAGGAAACTATCGAAACATCTTGGTAAACTCTCGAAGGACTATCCATCAAGAATCTAGTTATTTATTTAAACGTTCTTAAATAAAGAAACAGCATACATACATATAACATACATAGGTAGTCCCCAAAGTGTTAGTTACTTTGATGTCTATCATCGAACGATTTTGGAGCTATCTAGTGATCGATGTAGCCACGTTTAAAGGGAACAAACGATGGTTCGTGACTTACCGGATGTAGGAAGACTGAAGAAGATGACCCTGTTCGATTCAACGTAGGATAGGTCCTTCCTAGTCGAAGCTTTAAAGTTTGATGGCCCGTCCTGAGGTAGGAGTCTTATAACAACGACACGAACGACGACGAAGACGCCAACGACGACGACGACAACGTTGACACAAGAACGTCGACAGTGAAGAAGATGGTGGCATATACTAAACTACCGGTAGTCTGTTCCAAGGCTCTTTATGCGGGCTTAATGCATTTTTGAAGCTTGGAATATCATAAAGGCGAGCACGTAATAAACTGTACGACGACAGTGGTGGCAGCTTTAGCATGAGGTAAATCCTCATCCTCTGGACCAAGCAACGTCCTTATCCATGATCCTTCTTTTTACTCTGGACGACCATCTTCTTCATCTCCATCTCTCTCTCTCTCTCTCTCTCTCTTACTTTTCTTCTTTCTTTCGTCACCTTTAACGTTCTCAATTCTCTATACTCATCCTCATTACTTTTCTTTATCTTTCCTTCTATCTATCTTCGAGACACTTCACCAAAAGCAACTCGAGTTAGTATTAGATAGGTATACGTAGGTATACGTTGAACCTACTTTCTTGATAGCTACTAGTACGGGAGGTAAATGAAAAGAAAAGTAAAAGGGTGGTTACGTTATAAAGAAGAGATATCTTTACCTCATCTACCTCAACCCTCCCCCTAAAAGTAGAGGGTATTTTCAAGTGGGCGTAAAGGGAAATGTTAACGGGTAGACGCTTTTGTCGTCGTCGTCGTACCAGGCCACACCCAACGCTTTCTAATCAGACATAGTCATCCTCGCGTAGTATCCACTGTGCCTTTTAGAAAAGGGTTGAAACTCGTGCCTATGTTGTTGATTAAATATTGTACATTTACTTGTCATTTATTTGCTGATTCATCTTCATTTTCTTGTTATCTTTTTTCTTTTTTCTTCCTTTCTTTCTTTCTTTCTTTCTTTTTTTTTTTTTTTTTTTTTTGAAACTTGTAATCGCAATATCACGTGATTTTTAATTTCGCGTTTTTAATCTTGGAGTTTTTAACCTCGCGTGTGCGATGTTTCTCTCTTTCATACTTCGGACTAATTCGATTGTTGCAAATAATTTTTGTTTGATTTTGGAATGTACGATGTATGTGTGTCTGTGTGCTTTTAATGAAACTTTTCAATATTTGTAATTATTTTAATCAAGCTTTGAAATATTTGTAAATTATTAATCATATTATTAATTGATTCGATTTTAATTTTATATAACTAATAAAATATTATATACATGCATCATGCACACACACACACACACACACACACACACACACACACACACCTATAAAAGAGTAATTCTTTATAATTTTTGCAATTCGAGGAATATCACTTCGAACAAACTCGTTTGGATATTAAACTAAATTTTTTTATAAGATGGGTACGTATATGGAAACAGCTAAGCTCCTTATTAGAATTAGATGGATGGATGGATAGATAGATGGAGAGAGAGAGAGAGAGAGAGAGAGAGAGAGAGAGAGATGAGAAGATGGACGTTGCACTCAAATCGAATCTTCGCTCGATCGATCGATCGCCGAGTCACGATGGGAACAGATGTTATCAAAGAACACAATCCTCTTAACAATCGATTACAGTATAGATTTCGCCAATAGCAAGCTTAGATTACGCGATGTTCTATCACGCCATTGCTAAGCTATTCTCGAATCCTTTAACCAAAAACCTTCTATTCTGATCGATTGCAAATCTTATTTAATTTTTATATTAAATATTTATTGATATCTGATTGATTTAATTACTTAAAGTTAATTTGATGGATATCTATCATCTTCGATCATATATATATATATATATATAAAAATTGTTAATTCGAATCGAATAAATACAATAGAGTTTGTATATAAATAGAATAAATAGAATAGTTTTTCTTTTTTAATTAAAATTGCTACTCGTTAGATTAATTATTATAATTAATTTAAAAATTAGATCGAATATAACGAACGGGATTATAATTTAGAAAATTTTTCTAATTCTTTCTATCTGTATATTTTCTATCTCGTATATTTTATCTCGCGAATTATTAAATGTTCCTTTAATAAAAAATTAATTAATCACTTTATATTTATTTCATAACTAATTATTCTCATTATTTTGTATCATATTTTGTATTCATACTTCTTTTCGTTTTTCATTCGAGATAGTAAAGTGGATTAAAAAGTATTCGTTCAAGATCATTTCTATTCTTCTTTTCTTTAATAAAATCGCATATTCGTAATCCTGTCACATATTGAAATTAATGTTAGAACGAATTTAATAATTGAAATAACGATTCGAATAACATCCAATCTCTCTCTCTCTCTCTCTCTCTCTCTCTCTCTCTCTCTCTTTACTTTCTTATCTATTAAATTTTTCCAAACGAAATTTCAAAGACTTCGTTTGATACCGAACAATTCTAAGATCAAATAAATAAATAAATACATAAATAAATAAATAAATAAATAAATAAATTTTCGAGCAAAGTGCACTTTCAACAAAAGGTAAAATCCAACAAAAGTTTAATGTCTTCCAAGGGAAGTCAACCTCGAGTAAAGAAATTCTGTATACTCTTTGTCGTCTAGGGAGATTCAAGGAAGTTTAAATAATTTTTCTGAAAGAAATCGTATCCTTTTATTGCGTATTCGTTTAGCTGAGATTTTCTTAAGAACTCTCAAGAGAGCCAGAATGTGATAAGCGGTATTAAGAATAACTTCTTAGGAGTCATTAGTTATGAAACATCGTAAAGTTGTGTGTACAGAGTATATATATATATATACACACGTACATATATATATATATACATACATACATACCACAAAGTCTTGGTATTATAGCAGAGATCGTTATTTAGACTTACCTCAACAGTTTACATGCTAGAAGGCAATCTTGGTTTAAACCTCCTTCTACATCTGTTTCTAAGCTATCCAACGAAACGACAGTTTCTAATCATCACAGTTTACTTAATCACGTCTGCACCGAAAGAGAGAGAGAGAGAGAGAGAGAGAGAGAAAAGAGATAGAAACAAATTTTTATTCCAATTAGAAATATCTCAAAGCGGAATGATCTATCTTCGTTTCTAACTTCGTTAGATTAACCATTCAACATTTTCGTTTCATCATATATTAACAAACAAGAGGAAGAGAGAGAGAGAGAGAGAGAGAGGAGTGAAATTAGTTCAGAGCGAAATAATTTCGAACGGACGGCAGCACCCCATTTGCATTTCTGTATTTACTCGATACGCCCGAGATACGGCGCGTACGAACTCTTAACAAAGGAGATTAAAAGCGTGCAAAAGAAAGAAAACTAATAAAAATAAAAAGAAAAAAAGAGAAATAAAAAAGAAAAAAAAAAGAGAATAAAGAGAATAAAATAAAAAGGTAGAGTTGAGGGAAGATTAAAGAGAGAAAAAATATATTTTTTTTTTCTTCTTCTTGTTTTTTCATTTCACATAGGAAAAGAGAAGATATACCGTTAGTATACAAAGAAAGAAAATACTGAGATCCCAGCTGTTAAATCGTCCATACTCTCTTTGTAATTATAATTTGTAATTCTAATTGTAATTTATAATTTACTGTTTACTCGGATATTTTTCTGTTTTCCATCGTATTTTTTCTTTTTTTTTTTTTATTCGATTGTAAAAGAGAAAAGGAAAGGGATAGCGATTCGCGAACAGTGATAAAGACCAATACAATATATATATATATATATATATATATATATAGAGAGAGAGAGAGAGAGAGAGAGAGAGAAAGAGAGAGAGAAAGAAATATGAAGATGAAAGAAAAATGGAAAAGCAGTAGGAAAAGGATTCACCGATGCTATTCAACTAGTAACCGTTGATAAAGCACATTCAGAGAGAATTGTGAGGCCTCACCGATACCTAAAATGTGCACATTGAAATCCTTGATAACGTTCATTTCCTTTTCTACCGATTTCGAAAGTTATTCAGAAGCAACAATCACCGTCAACTCTTATCGTCTCCATGTTGGTTCGAAAATTTGAAGCTCCTCTTAATAAAAGTGCTGATTTGTAATTACGATTAATTTATAATATAAGATCTTTTTTTTTTTTTTATATCTAATAATATTATATTTGTATTATTTTTTATTCATATTATTATTATTTTTTTTTACATCAA
Source organism: Vespula pensylvanica (assembly GCF_014466175.1). Classification (NCBI taxonomy): domain Eukaryota; kingdom Metazoa; phylum Arthropoda; class Insecta; order Hymenoptera; family Vespidae; genus Vespula; species Vespula pensylvanica. The sequence goes on from NC_057697.1 coordinate 4,052,832, forward strand.
ATAATTTATATTATTTTTTGATTTTATATTTTATTTAATATAACATTATTTTCGTTTTATATCAAATAATTATTCAAGTAAAGAAAAAGAAGAAGTAGGATCATCCGTTTAGTTGTTCAGAATTTTCGAGGATTCTTCGAGGTAACTATATTTGAAAAGAGAATGAGAGAGAAAGTTGTTCTTGCGGTTTAATCGTTTGCGATATAGAGATTTTAATTGTGATAATAACATGTACTCTAAAAAGGGGTCGAATGTGGATTTGATTAAAACAATGAGATAGAGATAGAGAGAGAATTAAAAAGAATATTTCATATATATATATATATATATATATTTATTTAATTTATGTTTATATTGTTAATACGTTTATATTAATGTATTTATTAATAATTTTATTATGAATATATAATATTTATATATTTTTATTCTTTTTCTTTAAATTATTTATTATTATATTTTTATTGCAAAAATTTTTAAACGTATAATATATATATATATGTATGTATATTTTTTTATATTTTTATTAGATATTAATCCAATTATAATCTCTAATATATTCCATATTAACCATATAAGACAATCTTATTCTAATACACTATCTACGAGAAATCTGAAATGATCTAATTCAAACACGCTTCGATCTAAACACTGAAACATCTAATAAGAAACATATAAAATAATATAATTCCAATAAATCAAACCAATCCAAATCTATAATACATTTACAGATACATAAAATTATTACAAAAAAAAAGAAAGAAACATCGTGCAGATAAATTTTCACGACCTTCCCCGTTTCTTTTTTTATCCACTTTTGCAAAATTAAAACAAGAACGAAAGAATAAATCAAAAAAAAATATATATATATAAAAAAAAATAAATAAATAAAAGAAGAAGAAAAAAGAAATTCCGAAAACTATAGAAAAAACAAGGATGGAGAAAAAATGGAGGTGGAGAAAAGAAAGAGAAAGAGAGAAAGAATAAGAAAAAAAAAAAAAGAAAAAGAAAAAGAAAAAAAAAAAAGAAAAGAAAAGAAAAGAAATGAAAAGGGAAAACGTAAAAGGATAAAGTAGACACGTTTATGAAGTTTCGCCGTGATTCGCGAGAATTCGCTACACCAAGGAGCTCGTCCTTTTAAAAGATTAGAAGCAGACGGCGCTCGAGGGTGACAAGAAGGACGATGCAGGGATTTACCGGAAAAAAGGAAGGGAAGTTTTCTTCTTTCTCTCGTGGCTACGGAGAAACGGACCACTTCGTTCGTTGAAAGCGTCACAAAACCGCAAAAGGAAAGGAGAAATTTCTTTCTCTCTTTCTCTTTCTCTTTCTCTTTCTCGTTTTCGTTCTTTCTTTCTCTCTATCTATCTCTCTCTCTTTCTCTCTCTCTCTCTCTCTCTCTCTCTCTCTCTCTCTCTCTCTCTGTCTCTCTCTGTCTGTCTCTGTGTATCCCGTCCCTCTCATCTTTTTTATCTTTTCTTTCTATTATTTCCGGAAGAGAATAATGGCGCACAGGCCGACAACTCGGCACCGTCCAACTTCGATAAATCAGTTGGTTACGACGTTTTTACTTCGTTACCTTCGCCAAGCTGATTCTTTCGGTAACGTTACTTCGTGAAACTTAGGTAAATGTTATTATGGTTTATTTAAACTCAATGAAAGCAAAGGGAATGTGTCGAGAAGGAATAAACAAGGTTTTGGAAAGAAAATTGTTAAAAGATATTTTTTATTGAGATTAGAAAATTGAGAGGAAGAAAAAAAAAAGAAAATAGAAAATTGTTACGTTGTAACGGAGATAAATGATTGTTAAGTTTTCGAACGAGTTATTTGAAAAAAAAAGAACTGTCATTGTGTGTGTGTGTGTGTGTGTGTGTGTGTGTGTGTGTGTGTGTAGCTGCTTGATGGTAATCGATCTTTTTTGTTTCTAATAATTTTTATATAATATTAAAAATTTCTTAATCTTTTATATAATGTTTATATTAGATTAGTAGAATTATATTCTTATAATCTTTAAATATTATGATCTTTTATATAATATTTAGATTTCTTAATCCTGGTTTTTAAATGAAAAAAAAAAAAAAAAAGAAAAACGAGAGCTTCGTTCGATAACAAAAATCTTCACATTTGAATGAATTAATTATTCATCGATAGTATACTTTACCTTTTTTTTTTTTTTTTTTTTTTTTCTTTATATCGTCGTTGACATATACAAATTTCTATGAAAGAAATAAGAAAGATTAAAAGAACGCTTGTATAAATTACTTATATACGATACATAAACGTATACGTATCGATACATATATATGTAAATAAATTCATAAGTAAATTATATGTGTATTCATACATATCATTCGTATATACATTATATATGTTTATTATCTATTCAAATGTCTGTATATAATTCATACGTAAATAATTCCTACACACGCACCTACAATTTTTGTGTATATATATATATATATATATATATATATATATATATATATATATATACAACAGAAATAGATCTTGGAAGACTATTATAAAAATTTTTATTTAACAATCCCATAGATAAATTATAAATAATTTATAAAAAGCAATCTTTACTTTCTTCTTCATGATTCCGATCAATCGCAATTTTTCCAACAATTACTTTCTCACTCGTCATCAACTAAATTCTCGCAAAAAAAAAGAAAGAAAAAAAAATAACGAAACACGAACGAACAACAAAAAGAAAAACAAAAAAAAAAGAAAAAAAAAAAAAAAACCAGAAGACAATGAAAGAATCAAACAATTCGATCGAACATTAAAAAAATTATTTCTTTAATGTAAATAGATGGTAGATCTTTCTGTTAATCATGTTACAAATAACAATAGACGTTTTAACGTAGACTAGATAAAAAGGGAAAACTACCGACGTAGAAATAAAAAGAGATTATTTCACTTTCCTTTCTCGAAAGGAAATAATCATGACTGTTAAAGTCAAGGTGTCAAAGTTAGATTCTCAAAGAGAAGCCTTCTTCTTCTTCTTCTTCTTCTTCCTTATGCTTCCGATCCTTTCTTCTTAGTCCTCACTCACCTCTTTCGAAGTAGCCTCTTGTCTCTCTGTAGCTCTATCTCTCTTACTCTCTTACTACCCTTAACTCCTTACCCCTCGTACCAACCCCACTTACTGGTTCTCTCTTCCCCCATTTAATTGCACTCGCTAGCGGCAGATACCAAAGTTCGTTTAATTAACGAAATAATGACGCTCCGTAGCGAGACGCTTTTCTCGTCGTGTTGCCTTTTACAGTGGTGGTACGTTCCACAAAGTATGTGAGAAAGAGAGAGAGAGAAAGAGAGAGGGAGAAGTAACATGGGTCCGACCTTTTTCATCTCCGATGTCGCGTATCTCCGCATAAATTCCATCACCTTTGACTAGCCATCCACGCATTCCTCTAACTACCCACACCTTTTCTTTTTTTTTGTTTTTTCAAATAGTTGTGCGTATATAACGATTTATTATTTAAGTCATTATGGATGTCTGTGTATGAACTATTTTGAAATGTATAAAACGAATATATTTATGAAAATGAATATATATATATATACGTATATATGTATGTATGTATGAAAAAGAATATGTGTGTGTGTGTGTGTGTGTAATATAAAATAAATAAAATATAATATAATAATAAATATATATATTTCTTTATATATATTTCTAAATAATATTCTAGATAATATATATATATATATATATATATATATATATATATATATATCAAATTTTTGTGTATGTAAATATAATTCGAAATTGTATATGTTGTCCGTAGGATTTGTAATAATTATATAAAAAGAAAATCGTACCCTTTAAAAAATATATTGACTAATATAAGAATGAAAAGATGAAAAGAAAAAATAATACGTACAACAAACATCACGATAAATTGAACTGGCAATAAAATCATAATTTCTTTTAGAAATGTCAATGATACCATCATTATGAAAAATATAATTTTCACATGTAGATAAATTCAAATATTTTTCATCCTAACTATATCAATCTTTATCGAGTCAAATACATTCTCCCTTAGAAATTTGAATCAATCATTCGAAATAATCGATATATTCGTGCATCTATTTTTACATTATTCACTTCGTCAACTATATTTTACGAACATCGAAATTTACATATATATTTCATTTAATAAGTAAAGAGTTAATCAACACTACTTGTTAAAATAATACATACTAACAAAAACGAATAAAAAAAAAAAAAAAGAATAAATAAATAAAATTCACGAAGAAAGATTGTTCCCTTTCCTTTCCTTTCAAATTTTCATTAATCCGAAAAATTATTTAGCAACGAGATAAAAAAAGACAATGCTATAAACACAATATGAGAATGAGCGATAGAGAGAAAAAAAGATAGATAGATAGATAGATAGATAGATAGATAGATAGATAAAGATAGAAAGATTTAACGTGATGTAAATTCCTTTGACCAACCATCCATGCAACATTTCTCCTCTTCATCCCTCTTTTGTCTTTCTTTATCAACCCTGAAGGCTCAACTCAGCGGCCACCACCCTCTACCAACTTTTAACCCTCTGAGTAGGAAACACGTAGGGTTGCCTTTGTTTCGAACTTTCCAACTCTCGAAAGCAGAGAAAATAAGCAGGGAAATCAAAATGGCCAGATAAGTCGAACAAATTTCTCTTGTCCTTTCTTTATCTACCTATCTGTCTGTCTGTCTGTCTATCTGTCTGTCTCTTCTTTCACTCTCAGATAGATTTTATCCTCGTATCGGCTGCCGAACTTCTCTACTACCCCATTCTACGTTTCCTCCTCAGAAACGTTTCACGAATGAACTTCAAGAGAGAAACTTCGTATTATAACGTCTCACCCCTTAAACGGATGTAAGCGAAAGCACGGTTTTGAGGATCAATGAAGCGAACGTGAAAGTAGGGTGAGGGAATAGGAGGGTTCTAGATAACGAGAAACGATAAAGAGATACACGAAAGGGTTTGAAGAACAATGAAAAGGAAAATGATACGAATTTCTAATGAATTTTGCTTCTTGGTATACATCGAGTGTTATACGATTAATTCTACATGATTCGTTAATTTCACTTCTTTTTTTTTTATGTAAATATTTATTTTATCCAATTTTATTCATAATTATTTCATTTTTATTTATAATTATTATTATGTAATTTTAATTTGTAATTATTGATTGTATGATCATTTAATTTTTATTGAATTTTTATATAAAAGTAAGATGGAACGTGTACTTTGATATTGGCGATAGGAATGTTTGAAAGTATCTTTTTTCTTTTCTTTTTT
>NC_057697.1:4058245-4059614 GCF_014466175.1 Vespula pensylvanica
TTTTTTTTAATCTTTTAAAAGAATTACGTGGATGCTTTTGATGTCAATATAGTTATTAATTAATCATTTAGTAATTATGCTAATTAATTAATAATATTAATGCATTTCAAATCTGTGCTAATTAATTAATAATAATACTGTTCTAAATATCATGTTGAGCCAGAATTAACTCTGTGAATTTTGTCAAAGCAAATGTTTTTCATATCTTCGTTTTTATAAATAATCTACGATGAGATAATGATAATGAAAATAGACAAATATTGTTTTTCGTTCATTTGACTCCTTTATATGCAAGTGATCTATAATTTTTAATTTTATATTATTCTATATTATTAAACTTGTTAATTTAATTTAAAAAAAAAAACTTAAGAAGAAGGAACTTTGAATAAATTTTGTAGAATAAGAATATATATATATATATATATATATATATATATATATATATATATGTTGCATTTATTATTTTGTTTGTGATAACTTAGATTTGATTAAGTAAAGAAGATTATTATATTATATTATCATAGGAAACAAATTTATATTGTGTATAGTTAATTAGTAATTATTAATGATTATTAACATTTATATTCTACTATTGTTTCTTATAGATAAAATACTTTTGGAAGTTATGAAGTATAAATATTAAATATAATATAATATATAGTAATAATCTACATTCGGTAAATAAAAAAGAGTTAATAGATAAGAAAATAAAAAATATAATAAATAAATAATTGTTAATAATTATTAACATTTGTTGTTTCTACATTTATATATATATATATACATATATTTATTATTATATTATATTATATTTTATTTATTATATATTACACACACGCAAGTATATTTTTTTTATATATATATATATCTTTTATATATAGATTTCTAAATAGTTTATACACACACAGACACATATATCTATATACGTACTCTTTAATTTTCATCTCTTCTAATTTTACTCTTGTAATTTAATTTATTTAATTTGTATAAAATTATTTATATACATACTATTATTATTACCGTTATTATTTTTATTATTATTATTATTATTTTAATTATAATTGTAATAAAAGACTGACGAACGAATAACAAAATTACTTTTTATTTTGTTAAAACATACTATTGAGAGAGACAGATTAATTCATTATCTTTATTGTTATCCATATCAAAAGAAAGAGAGAGAGAGAGAGAGAGAGAGAGAGAGAGAGAGAGAAAGAAGAAAAATAAGAGAGAAAGAGAGAGAGAGACGGAGAGATAAAAAGAACTTGCAAATAAAGTATAATAATATTTTCCGTGAATTCTAGATCCTTTATTTTATTTTAAATTTATTGTCAACGTTTGTTAGCATTTAATGTTACACTAGAAAAAA
>NC_057697.1:4059836-4065545 GCF_014466175.1 Vespula pensylvanica
CTCTCTCTCTCTCTCTCTCTCTTTTTGTTTTCTAGGTCATCCCCAGTGATAATTTTCGTTTCATTATGCTTTAGACGCTTTACAAATTCACGGTGAGGATGATAGAGCTCGGTAGGTTTCGGAAAACCGATACTATCGAGACGATTCTCGTTAAAGAGGACAAAACGGGTATTCTTCCTCTCTATGTACTCCCATCTATTCACCGAGAATACAATATATCCTTTTCTCTCTCTCTCTCTCTCTCTCTCTCTCTCTCTCTCTCTCTCTCTGTCTCTCTCTCTCTCTCTCTTTCTCTCTCTCTCTCTCTGACTCATATTTTTTTCCTCTTTCTTTTTTTACCTTCGACAAGACCCTTTTTTTATCTTGAATTCCGTAATATCGTTTGTAGTGGTAGATATCAAAGGACATTGTGAAAAAGTACGTAACAAAGGAAGGAAACTTACATGTGGTTACATTCGCTATCGATTTGATTCTTTTTTTCAATCTCTTTTACTGTAAATACTTTTTTTCTTTTTTCTACTCCTTTTTTTTCTCTTGCTTTCTTTCTTTCTTTCTTTCTTTCTTTCTTTCTTTCTTTCTTTTTTTTTTATTATTATTATTTTGTAGAATATATGTTTTAGATTACAAACGTAGTACATTCGTGTTACAGCGATTTATTTATTTGATCGAATATTAATGTATGGAATTGATTGTATATTTATCATTATTTCCATAATTGTTGTTAGAGTTAGTGATAGTGCAAATTAAATGATATTTTATTAATTTTTTGAAAAATGTTTTTACGAAGAGCTTGTATTTATTGATAGTAAAAAGTATATTTATGAGTTTAGAAGTTATTAATAATTATTATTTTATCTTTAATAACAATGATAATTGTCTTATTTTTGTTTTATTGTTTTAACAAAGAGAGAAAGAATGAGAGAGAGAGAGAGAGAGAGAGAGAGAGAGAGAGAGAAAAAGAGAGATACATTTTATCAAATAAAAATTATCGATTATTATTTTCTAATATATTATCATTAATTATTATTTATTATTTGTATTATTAATTATTACTTTTCAAATAATATTACCAATAATTACATGATTATTATATTAATACGATAGACACAAGCGTTAACTTATTCAATAATTCATATTATTTATTTTCTCTTTTCTTTAAATCTATCTCTTATATTAAAACACATCAAAAATAATCATTCCCCTTCAATCAATTACATAAAAGCTGTAAAAATTGTTTTTCCAAATTTTTATCTCTCACAATGGAGATATCACATAAATAAAACATATATATATATATATATATATATATATATATATATATATCACAATACATTACATGTATCCAACGAACTCCCAAACATAATTACAACGATGATGAATCTCTTAAAAGCTTCGTTAGTCAAGTAAACTTCATCAGTTCGATGTGACGTGATCGTTAAAAAAAGAAAAAAAAAGAAAAGAAAAATTAATAAAGAAAAAAAAAAGAAAAAGAAAGAGAAGAAAATATAGAAAAAGAATAAAAAATAAAACGAGAATAAAAAGAGAAAAAAGGATGGAAAAAAAGAAGAAACGTAGAAAAGAGGACTTCTCGCAAGATTTTTCCTATTCCACATCAACGGGACTTTCTTTCTTTTCACTCGACAAAGCGGCCAAGTTCATCAGCACCGTTTTCTTCCCTAACTCACGAACTCCTTCGTCGAACCTCTAACCCTCTCCCCACCCTTACCTTCACCCCCCTCCCTCTCCCGATTCCCTAAGAGTTGGTAACGTTCGTTATCGTTTAAAAGTGTAGAAGACGAACGAGCCTGGAAGTGGATACTTTATATAAGAGACAGCGGACGTTTGTTAGCGGTACCACCCTTACCACCCCTACCACCCTTAACACCACCACCACTACCACCTTCATTCTTACCCTCACCGTCACCTCCCCTATCTTTTCTTTCTCTATCTTTTCTACCTTCGTTCTTTCATTCTCGTCACCCAGCCAAGTCTTACTTCAGAAAAGAAATAACCCGACAAATCTACCCCCTTCTACCCCGTTAACTATATCCGCCATTTTGTTCTTTTCTTTTATATGGAATATCATCAATTCCCAATCTATAAAAATAGAACGATCTATAAAAATAGAATCTTGCAAAATGCGAGATACTTCGTCGACATTATTACCCACGTTTAATGTAATACGATTATTTTACGATGTGTTGTTATATTTTATTAATTCAATCAAAGAAAGTATCAGTATCGTTACGAAAAGGAATGTGATAAAAGAATCATTAATTTCATTCGTTCTACGTGATCGTGTTTGTAAAAAAGGATGAAAAGAAATTGATCGTTTTAATAAACATCCCTTATTCGTCGACAATTATTGACAAATCGATCGATGTAAAGATTCGACGTTAAATTTTCGTTAAACTTTCACGATGATATTTGAGAAAAGAAGAAAATTGTTTCTTCCACTGTCTCTATCCGTTTGTCTTTTTCTTCTTACTTTTTCGTAAAAATCTCACCAATTCAATTCTCTATTTTATCTTATAACAGTCGAGCGCTATAACTTCGTAATTATGTTTACAAAAATCGCGAATGAAGGGAATTTTTTAAGAATGATTTCGAGTACCGTCGCAAAAGTTCGTCTAATTTCGTAATTAAAAAAGTTGGAAAGCTGCGAGAGAGAAAAGAAAGAGAGAAAAGGAGAAAGATAAAAAGAGAGAGAGAGAGAGAGAGAGACTTTCTCTTTTGTCTGATCTCTTCCCCGTTCTCTTCTTGTCTCTACTTTTCACCCCTTCCCGTTCACCAAGCCTGTAAGAGGCTAATCCGAAAGTTTTATGAGCACGTCGGATCTTCAAAGGAAACCTTCTACTCGCACGAAATCGTATCATGACTATATATATATATATCTTTCTCTCTCTTCATCTATCTATCTATCTATCTATCTATCTATCTATCTATCTTACTAACCACAGTTCCGTAAAGCGAAACGTTTATCGAATAGTTCGCACGAACGACGATGATCTGAGAAGCGTCGACTTGTCAGTTCGGCCAATGTCAGTGGTGTGTACTTCGCATGCGTTCCTTCATAAGTGTGTATATATATATATATATATATATATATATATATATATATATACATTCATACATATTATATATACATACATACATACATACATACATAGATACACACACATATATATATACATATATGCATATCCTACATTTGTGTGTAGTACTATTACTATAAAATGAAGAAGGTTAGAAACTGAGAGGGTGAGAGAGAGAAAGAGAGAGAGAGAGAGAGAGAGAGAGAGAGGGAGAGAGAGGAAGGTTAAAGGCTATGTGGCAAACAAGAAGAACAACGAAGCGAAGTTTGAAGAACACGCGAGCAATGTCAGATACAACTTAAAATTGAGTTGTCATCTACTCGACAAGTCTCATATGCCGCATTAATAATGTTCTGTGGGATTGTAATACAAAAACTATTAGCTTTGAAATCAGATAGTCTTATCGGTTATGAATAAAGTATGATAGTAGTGGAAAGATGGATGGATGGATGGATGGATGGTTGGATTAATGTGTAGATATTTATATTTTTTTTCTTTTTAATCTTCTTTTCTTCTTTATCTTTCTTTTTTTTTTTTGAATGTAGTAATTTAAAGTAATTGATACGGAACGATTGGAAGATGATATTTAATTGGATTATATATCTATATATAAAGCAGTAATGTAATAATAATGATGATGATGATGATGATGATAGTAATAATAATAATAATGAAATTAAATAATAGGAATATTTTTAATCTGCACTATAATTTGTATTAATATGTATAACTTTTAACGTCTAACGTCGCTGTATTCAATTTTTTATTAAGTTAAAAATAAGGAAAAAATTAATAATAATAATAATAATAATAATAATAATAATAATAATAAAATATTTAAGAAAAAAAATGTTTAACTAAATGATGAACGAAACACGTATTAGTTTTTTTTATACAAAATACATATGTGAAAATAAATATAATGTGTTAATGATTTTAAAACAATTAAAATAAAATTGTCGATAAACAATAATAGTAATAATGATGATGATGATAATAATAATAATAATAATAATAAAATATTTAATTAAAAAATGTTTAGTGAAATTATAAAAAAAAAAAAGAACATATGTCAGCTCTTTATAAAAAATACATACCTAAGTGAAGATAAATATGATGCATAAATATAATAAATAAATATTAAAAAGAAGAGATAACAAGGTTTCAATCGAACGTTTAGAAAGAAAAATATCTTTTAGATTATTTCTAAAGATTAAATATTATCCATCGTTCGTTCTTACTATCTCTCGTGATAACACTTTACCAAGCTTTTGTTTATTTTCTTTAAAACCGAAATTTATATAATATCTCGTATAATACGAATCGTTTATTATTCTTCAACTACAACGTGATACATCCAATAATATTCGATGAACATATAAACTAACGATGCAAATATGAACACTCTTATACTAATCATTTCGTCGTTGGAATAAACACGTAATTTCTTCGAAAGAAACTTTTTTCCTTCTTTTTCCCTTCCTCTCTCTCTCTCTCTCTCTTTTTTTTATTGTCGCTATTTTCAAAACATTATCGCGACGTGAAACTAAGGGAAGAAAAAAGAAAGAAGGAAAAGAAAAAAAGGAAAAAATTACCTAAGTAAGTTATAATAAATCAAACTAAAGAACGAACGAACGAACGAACGAACGAATGAACGAACGAACGAACGAACGAACGAACGACGAGCAGGACCAAACGAATCCTTTGGAAAAACACGATATGTTTTTACCTCTGCCATTTTATCGGCCATTTTTATCTTTCACCCCTTAAACGATTCCCTTCTTTTGACGAAGGGAAACGTACTAAACGGAAGAAGGATAGCATCGAAGAGGAGGGAAAAGAGGGTTGTGAGAATGGAAGGAGAAAAGAGTATAGAAAGAGAGAGACAGAGAGATAGAGAGGAAGAGGTCGAGCTTTTAACTCGAGCGTAATTTCCTTTTGATCGGAAATTCAATATTTTCTTTCATACTCTTTATGGATCCATCCCGGCGGCGCGTTCACCTCCGGCTCGTACCCTATTTCCCTACGAGAAGAGAGCATACGAGAGAGAGAGAGAGAGAGAGAAAGAGAGAGAGAGTCGTCTCGCTTCGCTTCGAACCTTTCGCGAGAAACCTTTTCCGTTTTCCGACTGAATTGCGAGGCGATTAAGTTTCGCCTATCGAACGTTTCCAAGAAAAGGAATAAAAGGGATTGGGAAGGGTGGTAGGAGGTGGGGTGCTATGATGGTGGGGGATTGGGATGGTAAAGAGGGAGAGAAAAAAAAAGAACTGCAAAAAACGTGAGAAAAAGGTGAAAGAAAGAAAACCAAAAAGAAAAAGGGTAGTCGAAAAAAGGAAGAAGAATATTTCCGATACAAGAGAGAAAGAGAGAGAGAGAGAAAGGTTGTAATTTTCACAGACTGGTCGAAATCTCCGATACGTCTATTAAAAAGCTCGGCTATTAATTGAACGTATACGAGCTGTACGAAGGTTTTAAACTTTCGAAGCATAATCGCTTGTGTTTGCATTTTTATCGATTGAGGGAACCGAAAGATATCGTGTCTCTTATTATTATTTGTAACACGAAAGAATGAGAGAGAGAGAGAGAGAGAGAGAGAGAGAGAGAGAGAGAGAGA
>NC_057697.1:4065645-4087133 GCF_014466175.1 Vespula pensylvanica
GAGAGAGAGAGAGAGAGAGAGAGAGAGAGAGAGAGAGAGAGAGAAAGGATGGAAAAACAGGAAAGCAAAACAGGAATGACCGACTGGCAATATTTTTCTATCCATTACGCATTTTAATTGGATGTAAACAAAGTTAGGGAAATAAAGATCGTTCGGGGCTTAAATGGAAAATGTTATATATGTATGTGTGTATGTTATGTATGTTTGTGTATATATATATATATATATATATATATATGTGTGTGTAGGTAGACAAATGAATTAAACGAATGGGAGCAGCCAATCGGATTCGTCGTTGATGCAATCCGTCCGGCTATTATACGTGTTTGTAAATTATATACGTATATACTATATATATATATATTATATATGTATGTATATATATTTTTGGTAATCCTTTCTTTTTCTCTATTTTTTATTATTATTATTATAATTATTATTCTCTTTTTTTCCTTCTTTTTACATTTTTTTCTCAACATCAAAATGTCTCCGATAGCAAGAGTTACTCTCGTGAATTTTATACACATTTTAAGTTTGGTGGTTGTTCGGAAGAGGTTAGCAACGGAGAGAGGGAAACGAGAGACAGGGGATAAGAGAGGGAGGAAAGAAGGGTGGATGGTTCGTAGTCTTATGCCTCGTGACCGATCCAAAGTGCAATTTATGTCAGTCGTATCAAAGTTTTCGCGTTAAAGCTACGAAAAGGTTTACGAGGTACTAAGGTTCGCGGCACGAAGTCCAATTCGGTAGTCGTGTTACTTCTTCCGTTCTTACTCTTTCTGTCTCTCTCTCTCTCTCTCTCTCTCTCTCTCTCTCTCTCTCTCTCTCTCTCTCTCTCTCTCTCTCTCTCACACACACACACAGTCTTTCTCGATTTCTCTTCTGATTGGAGAACTTTAACCCTCTCTTACTCTCACTCTCACTCTCCCAATCAGGTGATTACGAAGAAAATACATTTACGAAGGTGCCTTGGCACTATTGCTTGTGTAATAAGATTATTAGATCTCCACCCCCTCTCTCATGTCTCCCTCCCACCCCTCCCGCTTCTCCTATTTCCATTCGAATCGAACCATTCGAAATTGCATGGATTATCCTTACTTTTCTTGTAATTGAGAGCACGAACCTTATATCGATATATTAGCTCAGTTTAAATATCTACCATTATAATACCTAGCAAATAGTTTTAATAGTACAAAGAATAATATCTAATAATAATAATAATAATAATAATAATAATAATAATGAGTGCAGAAAGATCGATGAAACTTATTCGAATTCTTATCAACGATTTAACATTTACATATAGTATATATACATATATTAATATATATATATATATATATTTTTTCTGTTCTCATTAACTTTATACTTTAGAAACCAATCACCCACATACACACATACACACATATATATATATCTCATCATACGATACATATATCTCCATTTAATTATAACAAAGCACATAGAGGAATGGAACGCTTCGATCAAGATCTCGTTCAAATGGATTAATTAACGTTCGTGTTACTTTGATTAAATTCCAGAGGGTCGAATCCTAGAATTACATTCACCCGATGGTGTTCACGAATGTTGGTTGAGAGCCGCTGACAACACAGAGGCAAACGTATGGTTCAACGCTTTACACTCGGCGCTAGCAGCACTCACTCTGAAGGCATTGAGACTAGCCTCAGCAGTTCCGGATCCGCCGCAGCTTCAGCACATTGGTTGGCTTGCGAGGAGGCACTGTCTGCAGGTAAGAAAAATCTTACGCTATTGTCACCATTCTCTCTGACGAATCTTACATTCTATCATCCTCTCTTTCCCTCTTTCTTTCTTCCCTCTTTCGTTTCCGCGGAACGATCTTCCCTCAGGGAAATGCTCGAGTCTGAGGAAGCGTCTGCTACTTGAGCACTTTCTCCTGTACCGAAATCGGATAGGCTGAGACTGCTCTTTTGTGAGTTCTCCCTTTGACAAAGCGTTGATGCAATAGTATATCTATCTGTCTGTCTGTCTGTCTGTCTATTTATCTATCTATCTATCTATCTATATGTCTGTCTTTATGTCTGTCTGATGCCTTACCCGCATCAGTTCGACGCGTTAAATTCGCACGAACACGAGGAAGGTAGGATCCTCTTTCCCTTTGGGCAACTTACGCTTAACTTGCTAATGTAAGATACTATTAATGAGAAATGAAATGTTTCCTTTAGCTTAGAACCGTAGTAATAAGGTTTTCTCTTTCTCTATCTCTTTGAAATCCTATCGGTTAATCGTACTATATGGTATTGTTGTTTCATATTATTCCATTTTATCTAATTATGAATCGACGAAGGATTGTTATTTATCTATTTCTATATTCGTTGTTTGTATTATCGTTTGATTATTAATAAAGAATTTTTGATATTTCTGTTATAAATATCGATTGCTTGAAGATTATTATTTATTACTGACAAGTATTTCGTATTGATACTACTGACTAATTTTCTATGGTTAATATATACTATAGACTGATTTATTATTAATAGGTTTATATGTTTCTCCTATTGGCTGATCATTTCTCGATCTAACTACTGTTAATCGATTCTTTTCTTTCTACCTTCAATATTTATATTATTATAGATATCGATTGCTTATCGATATTATAAATAGAATTATTTATTATTGATAAATATTTTGTATTTATATTACCGACTTATTTTCTAAGATTAATATACTCTTTATGATAGTTATAAATTTATACGTACTACTGTCTGACCTTATCTTGATCTAACTACTATTATTCGATTCCTTCTCTTCCAAGATCTTGAAATCTTTTAACGTAAGATGCTTTTAACGAAACACGAGACGTTACGTTTACGATGATACTTCGTATGAAAGACATATTTTTGTATAATCGTAATAAAGTTTATATCATTTACTCTTACCACTGTTTATATGATTCTTGAAACTTGGCGAAGAGTTATTATTGACCTGTACTACTAAATAATCCAATCTTATTCAATCATTTAATTACTTATATATATATACATATATATATATATATATTTATAATTATTTAATAACCATAACCGATCTCTCCGTCAATGATTTATCAAATTAATAATATATCTTATTAATAAATCCAAACTTTTTCGAAATATTAACTAAACTCTCGCGAACTCTTCTCTTTTCATTTAATTTTGGATATCGTTTCGTTCTTCTTTGTTTCTCCTTTTTCTTCTGTTTTCTTTTCTTTTCTTTTTTGTTTTGTTTTGTTTGTTTTTCATTATTCAAACGAAATGAAAGAAAAGAGGATTATCGTCATTAGATTATGCTTCACTCAATTAATCCTTATCCCGAATTAAACCTTTCTTCAGTCGAAGAGTGGAATACGTAAACAAAGAAAAGAAAAGAAAAGAAAAGATAAGAAAAGCAAAGAAAGAGAAAAGAGAAGAAACGAAATGAAAAGAAAACAAAACAAAAGGAACAACAAATGAACGAAGAAAAAGAAATGCAGAAGTTGCAAGAGTTTCGAAACAATTCCGTATAATTAAGTAAAGATGGCTCAGCTTAGTCGAAGTTAAAATGCGTCAGGATTTCGATATATATATATATATATATATATATATATATATATATATAAACGATCATTAGGTTTGCCGTTAAAAACGATAAATCCGACGCCTTCGAGGTTCTACCTAGGTAATTGTCCGGAAGGATCAGGCTCTTTCAATCGTTCGCTTCTCCTTTCGACTTTAATCGCCCCGAACCAGACCCCCAGAAGATTTTCACCGTTTAATACAACTCAGAAATCTATTCGAGAACATCCACAGCTTTAGATTAACCTAGAGCCTCTGTGTACATCGTTAAGATATTAATCGTTCAGAGCTTTTCCACGGAGTTATCGTTTCCTTTTATTTTTTTTCTTTTTCTTTTTTTTTCCGTCTCGTTTTCTTCTCTTTTCTTTTCAAGCCATCGAAGTATCCCCAAACGAGATCCTCGCGCAAATCTGTTTTAAGCACTAAATCTCGAGTCGGATATTTTTTTCTTTTTTTCTTTTTTTTTCTTTCTTTTCTTCTTTTCTTCTTTTTTTTTTTTTATTAATTTGTTTATTTACTCGTTCACTATTGTTATTATAATCGAACGCTCTAACTCACTTGGAGGCTAAAAGATGGCTAACGTAATCCATTTGGATAATTCTGATAATAAAGGTAAATGTTGTAAGTGTAATATTGTATAATTATCGTTTAATGTTATTTAATAAATATTATATGTGATATTATTTAATAGAAGTATGGTTTAATGGTAAATGCAATGTAGGAATTTTGACATTTTTTATCTTGGAAAACGGCTCGAGAAAGATTTTATTTATTTTTCGAATTGTTAAATAATTTTTTTCTTTTTTCAGCTCTTGTAATAAAGTATACTGTACTTTGAATGATTACAAACGAGTATATAGATATTTAATAAGCCACAGTTCAAAAATTATATAAAACCAAACTTGTCACTACACACACACACACACACACACACACACACACACACACAGATACATTATTTAATAAAAAATGCGTTTACACTGTAGTGACATTGAAATCTTTTATCTTGTAACAGTTCGAAGAAGATTTTATTTATTCTTCGAATTGTTAAATAATTTTGTAACATTTTTTTTTCTTTTTTCAACTCTTCTAATAAAGTATATCATTGAGAATTGAATGATTTACATTGAGACTTGAATGATTACAAACGAATATATATAGATATTCAATAAGTCACAGTTCAAAAATTATATAAAACCAAACTTGTCACCATAAGCACATAGACACACATATACACACATACAGATATATTCATACAAAGAGAAAGAGAGAGAAATATCTAGCAGTATAACGATTGAGCCACTGAACGAAATTGACAATTGAAACTTTGTCTCCTACCCTTATCCCTATCCTACAATACGAAATACAACGTGTCCCCATGAATAGATCCACTTTTAACTATCACAATCATCCCTAGCGAACTTTCGTAAATCCGTAAATCCGGAGAATCGGAAAGCTCGATCCCAAGACACTCTGCCACCCCCTCTACCCGACTTTACCCTCGCCTTACCCTTCGCCTTCTCCCTAGCCACCTTTTCTCCAACCCCCGTATAAAATTCGATCCATGGGACAGCCTAGAGCGTAGTAGGCAAGGAGGATTTAGAGTTACCCTTCTTGAAAGCGAGATTCGCCCCTGCCGAATCCGTTTGCGAAGCTGTCACTGGCAAGCCACAGGAGAGACACCGGAGGCGGTATAGCGAGTCAGAATGCTCCGCTGGTGGTCCTGGCAATAGTATGTGTACAAGAGAGACAGATAGATAGATAGATAGATAGATAGATAGATAGATAGATCGAGAGAGAGAGAGAGAGAGAGAGAGAGAGAGAGAGAGAGAGAGAGAGAGAGAGAGAGAGAGAGAGAGAGGATCGTCGGTAAGGCCAACGACGTCGGTACATCGACCCTGCCGTGTAACCTCGGAAATCGATAACTAATATATCGGCCCGTTCCGATATGGCCGTATTGATAAAGGACCATACCTCGCGTCGTAGGATGAGGTGAGAGGAGGAAGTCTCCAGCGAGAGAAGGATAGAACCAGACGTAGGAGGTGTCGACCAGCTTGGTTGGTTTGGGTACGAACACATAATTGATTGGCATTAGCGCACCTGATTGCCGTTCCTCTCTCTCTCTCTCTCTCTCTCTCTCTCTCTCTCTCTCATCTTCCTCCATCTCTTCAATATATCTACCATACCTATACCACCATCATCGTCATCATCGCCATCGTCATCATCTACACTTCCACCAACGTCTCCTTCGTAACTGTCCCGCGGGCTGCTTAAATAATACCACCCATCTATATCACCCTATCTACCACCCCTCATTCTCCCCATCTACCCGCTCCCCCATCGTAGTCGTCTACCACCTTGATTTCAACAAGCCCGACAGCAACACAGTTTCATCTACTCGAGCTGATGTCCGCGTGTTTGAACGAATCGGTCTCCTTCCTGATCGGCTAATATCGGATCCCTTGGATGAATTTAACTAGAAGGTATAGCTAACTGTCTACCTTCCTTCCTGTTTGTCCATCGACCTTCGTTGATCTCTCAGTAGATATACACTGTGAGTTGATATATTTGTGTGTAGGTGTGTGTAGATAACTATGTGTAAGCGTGTTGTATGTGTGTGTGTGTGTGTGTGTGTGTGTGTATGTATGTGTATAAGTATGGGTATATATGTATGCGTAATTAGCTATGTCTATTATTAATAATGAAGCATTATGTTAATCCGTTATCCGACATCGACTCAGATAATGATCACGTTGATACGTCAAAGTGTTTGTATTGAAGGTATATATGTATATATATATAGCTGAACTATAATTAATCGCGTATTGAAATAAGAGTTACTGGAATCGGCTCAGTATTGTATTTTCGAATTGTTTTTATCATTATTGTCATCATCATTATTATTATTATTATTATTATTATTATTATTATTATTATTATTATTATTATTATTATTACTGTTATTATTATTATATGATTAAATAATAATATATATTAATACTAATTATCCAAAAAAATATCTAATCATTTACATATGTGGGGAAAAAGGATTCTTATGTTATTTGTTATTAATATATTTAATATTAATATATATATATATAAACATAAACATATACGTATATATATTATTTTAATATATAATTTTATTATTACTATATTACATTATAACTTTATTATATATACATATACATACATACATATATATATATATTAATATATATTACTATTGAAAGGAATTATAAAAAGATTGCAATATATAATGATGTAATAAATAATATCACTTTTGTCAAGTATCGTTTAACAATGGCGTATATAAGTTTGTACATTTCGCGATAACGTGCCGACACATTCGTTCGAGTACCGATACTCATATATAAAACATATGTATATCTACATAGATATAGGTTACATTGAAGGTTCGCTTGAAGTTTCATATAGTTGATTTGCGGTCGCCTATAACAATATGATGTTCTCCAATAAAATCTCCGCATGAATGAGCTGCGAGCCAGCTCGGTTCGCTCTAGTACGTTTAAATACCACTTCGCTAATTAAATGACAGGAGAATCGAATTCGCGTGACTCTGATAAATAATACCCAATCCAGGCCAGGCCGACTCAACCCCCGAACCTCCAACCCTCAACTCCATTCCCATATCACTCTGGAAACTCAACGTTCAACTTTTTCCGTAAAATTCGATTCTCTAAATATCGGAAAACGTAATTCGATTCTGACCGCGGTGGTTAATCGCCGACGTAATAATCCGTTTAAATGGAAACGGATATAAAATAACAATTGACACACATATATATATATATATATACATGTATATATACCTATATATGTATGATAGATATATATATGTATGTATGTATATATATATATGTGTACATGTATATATTTGTATGTATGTATATACATGTATATTTATGTATATGTTTGTTTATATATGTATATTGTATATGTATACTTATTTGTTTCGAAATCTATTCTTTTTTGCTTTCTCTAACTTCCTCTTTTCTTTTTCTGACTTTTTGATGTTATTAATTAATTCTAAATGTTAAATGTTTATATATTATGTATATATACATGTATACATATATAAGAAAAGCATTATAAAACTTATTAATAAATTGAATACAATTCAACATATTGAATGTGACATAAGCTAGAGAATTGAATATTTTCATTAGAAAACTTCATAAAACTAAAAAAAGAAAAAAATAGAAAAATAGTGGTACTATAAAAAGTGTTATTTTGTTATTAACCCATTACGAAGTAATTTGTATTATTAATAATAGATTAATGTAGAAAATTTAATCTTATTGACAAATAATAATTTCTATAATTAACTAATACAAATTGATTCAAACAAAATTAATATTGAATAAATTAATAATTCATTTGTCCGATGGCTAGTGCTTAACATATTTTTTGTTTACAAAATTAAAAGGAAGAGGAAACGAAGAGCAAAAAAAAAAGAAAGTAAGTTGGAAAAACAGAAATAAAAAATGAAAGAACCATGTAGTCCTTGTTCACGAATGTGTAAATGTGAATACCAAATGAATTTTGTATAATCGCAATACACGTGTTTGGAATCTATTTCGTATTTGATAGGATCACGTAATTAGATAATATCGGATTGACGTTGTACTAGCGTTAATGACGAGCTATAGGTCCTGTCATCTGTTCGAGCGTGACATTGGAGATATGACGTGTGACATATCGAGATTAAGAACTCGCTGACGGATTAATTATCGCTGGTGTTAATTATTATAACATGTTTACGTTGACGAAGAATGATAACGATAATAATGACGACGACGATCATCGTCATCACCGTCGTCGTCATCATCATCATCATTATCATTATCAGCGAACCGATCGAGCACAATTTATATTATCAAAATTGCCGATATCGAATAAAAAAATAGTGATTATAACAGCAGAAATATCAAGAAATATATTTGCTAACACGATTCCGATTATACTATTATATAATGTTTATAATATATTAATAATATTATATTTAATTAGTATATACAATATACATATATATACATAATATATTATATATATATACACATTATATATATAAATATATTTGCTAACAAGATTCTGATTATAAATTATAATATTTATAATATAATAATATTATAATTATTATATCACACAATTAAAATAATAATAAAGATGTTTATATATATATATATTAATTACAATAATAATATGTGCATATATATTAACTACAATAATAATACATATATATATAATATTTAATTATAATAATAATAAAAATATATATGTGTATATATTAATTAGAATAATAATACTTACACACACACACACACACACACACACACATACATGTACGTATATGTATATATTATTATTTGAAAAAAAAAAAAAAAAAAAAAAAAAAAAAAAAAAAAAAAAAAAAAAAAGAAATTTCCTTCCAAAATAGAAAAGAATTTATCTCGCAAAATAGAATTCCACAATTTTACGTCGAATACTCGCTCGTCTTATTTCGTTTAGACTTCGTTTTCTTGATTCTATTTTTTCCATCTCTCTCCCTCTCCCTCTATCTCCCTCTCCCCTTCTCTTCTCTCTCTCTCTCTCTCTTCTTTTTCATTCGACGAGAGAAGTCAGTTTTCAGAGACTGGCATGCCAGCTAGCGAACGTTCCAGTGTTGAACGGCCCTGTCTTTTGCGAGACTGACACTTTATTGCACCCGTATATACAAGATTAGAGGGGGTGGGTTTGGAAGAAGGAGGTGAAGGGAAGGGGTGGGGGATGACTACGACGACGAGGAAATTCCAGCGTTCTTGGATATCGTGTACTTTCGAGGTCGTCTCTTCTTCGTCTCCTAACGCTCCTTCCACTTCCCCTCTTTCCTCTCACCCTCAATTTCCCTCTCCCTTCCTTCCTTCCTTCCTTCCTTCCTTCCTTCCTTCCTTCCTTGCTTGCTTTCCTTCCACCCTTACCTCCAAGCTAGCTCAGGTATTACAAGAACGATCTTACAAATTCAATATGTGAAGTTGGTTGAATTTATCGCCGTGGTGCGTACATCAATGCCGTTGCTTCTCTCTCCCCCCTTTCCCCCCCACCCCCGCTATCACCCCATTTCCATCTCCCCTCGTTCATTTTTCCTCACTTCAGCTTTATCGTACGACGTTATGATGTCCTGGTGTGCGAACCATATCATACGGATCGCAAATATATGTAACGATCGCGACGATGTAAAATGGTTTAATATGATGAAGAATAGTTTCGAGTATATATATATATATGTGTGTGTGTGTGTGTGTGTTTTTATTATTTTAGTATATTGTATCTATTCTAGAAGTTGCGTCCACATTTTCAGAAACATCCTATATAAGTTTATATATATATATATATATGTATATAAGTATATAAGGTTATGTATATTTATTTATATATATAATATATATATAGGTCGAGTACAATATACTCAAGATTAGTTGTATAGATATATAATGTATATATAAGGTTATATATATATATATATATATAATATAGGTCGAGTATAATATACTTAAGGTTATATATATATATATATATAACTAATCTTTACGCGTTCGAGAAAAGTAATTGTTCACATAAAATAATAACGATAAATTTCGAATAAAAGCGAAATTATTTTCGAGAGTAAAAGAGAGAGAGATACATAGAGAGAGAGAGAGAGAGAGAGAGAGAGAGAGAGAGAGAGAGAGAGAAAGAGAGAGTGAGAGG
This sequence comes from Vespula pensylvanica, assembly GCF_014466175.1. Lineage (NCBI taxonomy): Eukaryota > Metazoa > Arthropoda > Insecta > Hymenoptera > Vespidae > Vespula > Vespula pensylvanica. The sequence goes on from NC_057697.1 coordinate 4,075,965, forward strand.
AAACGATAGCTTTTATGGTGTTGGAGTGAAAGAGGTTATAGTTAAGAGGAAAAGAGAGAGAGAGAGAAGGAATGAAGGAAGGAGAGTTGAGATTATTCTAGCAGCCACGGGGAAAAGTTAATGCTCCTTGGTACTTTCGGAAACGCGTCCATGAGAAAAGCGTAGAAACGGTTCAACGCGAAACAATATTTACGAGAGTGATTATCCGAGCTTTAAAGTAAAAATATTATTGAATTACGAGTCCGAAGTTCATTCTACTCCGCGTTTACTACTCTTCCCCTTCTTTTCTTCCACTCGTTTGCTTTCTACCCTCTCTACTCTCTTTACCCTCTCCTTCTTTCTCCCTCCCTCTTTTTTTCTCTTTCTATCCGACTTAACCGAACTTATTAAATTACTAACTGCAAAATTAACGGTGCTTCGAATAAATGCGTTTTAATTAATTCCACGTAATAATGAAGAGTCCTACTCGGTATATTTTTCTTACTTCTCTTTCTCTCTCTCTCTCTCTCTCTCTCTCTCTCTCTCTCTTTATCTCTGTATATATATATCTTTCTCTTTCTCTTTCTGTTTCTCTTGATTTTTCTTTCTTTTTTTTTTTCTAAATCAAGGTTAATGTAATCGTGCTAAAGTAAAGGTTCTTGCATTTAATTAGTTCCGGTTATATAATATACATTATTTCTGTGTTTTGCTACCAACAATGTTTTCTCCTTTCCATTCGTGTATATGACCATGCGAACCTACATTGTTCTTTTTATAAACCGTCTCGAGAATAAATGAAAAGGAGTTTGCTCTCTTTCTTTTATTCTCTTTCTCTCTCTCTTTCTTTTTCGCTCTCGTTCTTCCAACGCCGATGGAATCTCACGAATGACCGCTCGAAGAACTCCTTTCTATGGCTTTGTAAATCGACGAAAAGGGAAATAACTATGAAAGGAAAATGGACATCGTGTGGTATGGGTATTTAATAACCGTCGAATCCTTCTATTCTCCCATAGGTTTCTCATTTTCAATAGATAGGCGACATTTCTTCTCCCTTTGAATTTATTCTATCTATCTTGAAATAAAATCAACATACCCGGTGGTCCTCGGTTCAATATTCTCAATACTCTAGATAATATATAATTTCTTATTTCAATTCTATATATTTCATTATCGATATTCATCGTCGAAATTGTTAAATCCCGTTTGAATAATTTTTATTGTCATTAAACGATCCTTCGTCTCGGTTTTAAACGACGAAGAGTAAAGCATTAAGATTACATCAAATATTAAGATCCATCGAATTTCTTTTGAAAATTTCTTTAGATTGGAAAAACGATTGACGAATCGTGGGGATGAAAATCGATGTCTTGTAAGAAAAAAAGAAAGAAAAAAGAAAAAAAAAAAAGAAAAAATAGAAGAAAGAAGAAAATTTAGAAAAAGCGACTTAAATATACTTTAATAATATTTATCCCCACAAACAAGATATTGAAGGTATCAGATCGATAATATTTACATAGGGTGAAAATTGAGAAGAAAAAAAGAATGTTAACGCTGCCATCCAATATCTCGTGATTTCTATGAGAGAATAAATATACGAGAAAATAAATTCAATCTCACTTTGATTCTACCATCACGCGAAAAGCTCATACGCGTGTGTGTATATGTCTCCTACATATATTGTGACGGTACAAACTGCGTCTACATCGTTCTACCACTCCTGAAAATATATAACTCCTGAAAAAGTAGGAATGTTCGTCCAGAAATTAATAATAGGACACGATTTCTCGCATACATATTTTTCTATTTGCGTTAACGTAATGACCCGGTCAACTTCTATGTTCTCGGAAAGATAGGATATTTTCCTACGGTTGCCTTATAAACGAGGCCACCATGCTTTTCCCAAACCGCCGAGGCTACGAATAGGGGTATTAAAGCAAATGAAGTAAAATGGGTCAAAAGCTTATTCGCATGGTCGTTGTTTGCATAGGATAAAGGTACGAGAGAGGTATAGAAAAAAAAAAAAGAGAGAAAAAATACATATACATATATATATATATATATACACACACATAGAAAGAGAGAGAAAGAGAGAGAGAGAGAGAGAGAGAGAGAGAGAGAGAAAGGAAGCAAATATTCTTGTTGGTAAAAGAGATGAGATGGTGGTGGAGGGGGAAGGGGGGAGGAGAGAGGGGGTAGTGCGTAAGAGAGAAAACCATGTACACTCTTTTACTGGGTCCACGAACCACCGTCACAAAGATTTTCTCTTTTTTTTTTTATTCCCTTCCCCTTCCTTTTCTTTTCCCCCCTATTTTTTTCAAATTTCTTTTTCTTTTTTCTTTCTTTTTTTTTTTTTTCGTTTCTTCTAGCTCGCAAAGTTTCTCGACGTTGAACGAGGAAAGGTTTTCCCTTGGAGAAAATACGTGTCTCTCTCTCTCTTTCTTTCTTTTTTTTTGTGTTAGTGTGTATGTTTGTGTGTTAGTGTATGTGTATGTGTACACAACGAATAGTCGAGACGGATACGACCGTAGGAAAATCCTTACTGCAGATCGTGACGAGAGAGGGTAACGATACATTTTGTTTCATTGGGACAAAGAGAAAGAGAGAGAGAGAGAGAGAGAGAAGAAAAAAGTATCTTTATGAAACAAAATCGATAGTACACTTATATTTTTGAAGAAAAGAGATGAACGTGTCCGATTAATGTCTAGACTTTACTTTCTTGTCATACTCGATAATAATACGAAGAATTAGTATTGATCTTATTGCATGATTGCATGGAAAGAAAAAAATATGCAATTGTCTTTCTTGATCTCTCTTTTTTTTGTTTTTTTTTTATAAAAAAAAGAAAAAAGGAAGAAAAGGGGAAGGATGTTCGAAAAATTTAATTCGATTAGAATTATGGAAGTATGTCGGTTTTGTATCGTACGATTGATCTTGAAAACTGAATATTGATAAAGAATATATCATTTTCAATGAAAGTTTACATTAATTGCGATTCTGTTTTCAAGGACACTTCTTAGAATCGTATTTCAGAAGAAGCTTTTTTGAATGTTAGAATCGTGATTCTAATATCACATTCGTATCGCACACTCGACGTAAAAGATATATTAAAAAGAAAAGAAAAAAGAAAAAAGAAGTTCAAAAGTTGAAAGAGGAATTTTCAAATTTTCAAATAAAACTATGAAAAGTAGAAAACGATCCTACAATTATATTATATATTCTATAATTTTATATTTTATGATTTCGAAAATTTATAATAACAGGGATTCTTAAATCTACTAATATACGAACATATTAAAAAAGAAAAAAAGAATAAATATATATATATATATATATATATATGTATGTATAAAAAAAAAATATATATATATTACACATAAACAGAATAACACCCATACGAAATACAAAAATATGATTACTATCTCCAAATTACATTTCACTCGATCACAAAAAGAATTATAACAAATCTCCAAAAAATCAAATGGTCCACATATTTACTGCTTCAAATTTGAAAGAACGAAATGCGATTGAAAGAGGAAAAGAAAAGAAAGAAAGGAAAAACAAGAAACAAAAAATAACAACAAAAACAAAAACAAAAAAACAAAACGCCACAAAAAACAGAACACGAAAGAAGATAAAAAAAAAAAGAAACAAAAAAAAAAAAGGAAATATTTCGAAAGCGATTTGAGAGAATACGAGGAGGGGTTGTGGGGGTGAGAAGGGAGGATAGGGGCGGTGGTTGAAACTCGACGCGTTGATTTATCTCGTACTGTGAGAGAGTGTGTAATCACGCATGCGAAAACGGAAACAGGGTGAAACTAGTATCCAGTTACGTAACGTTACGTTATGTTACGTTATGTTACGTTACGTTCGTCCTTCTCACACCATCCCTCTCTTTCCCACTTGCCTCTCGCAGTCCCAGCAATAGCTGCAACGTAGGGGCAACGCGTAATCTCCGCGACGGTATATCACGTGAAGGATTTTCGAGTAAAAGCGTCGCGACGCTGCGTCCCAGCAACGTTTCGTTCCTCCTCAACTTACACATGTTCTATTACTGTATCCTTGGTCAGTAGTACTCGTCGTCGTTAGGGGTTCCAACATAAAACATATCTATTTACTAATATTATCCTGTGACCCTCAACTTTCATCCCCCATTCTCAATGTTCATCCCCATTCTCATCTCCTACCCTCGTTTTATATCCCCTCTGTATCTGTCTCTTTCTCTCTCTGTTTTTCCGTCTTTGTACATATCGGTACGGTAACGTCTTTGGTCCCGTTATTAATTTTACCCCTTTCCATCCCTCGTGACTACCTCTACTTTTATGTTTTAAAGCTCACGTCGACGATATTGTATGTTTGGAATTGTTATTTTATTACTGGCATAAAGATTAAGGGAAATTAGGTCGCTTGATTTAGGAGACTTCTTGGGATATATCTCTGTATATATATATATATATATTTTAAAATATATATATTTATATGTATATATATATGTATATCTACTTAAATAAGTATATATATATATTTAAATATATATATTTTTTTGTTTTATCTTTATTTCGGTTTTCCTTCAGACAGAATTAAATTAAAAAAAGGATCGGAAGAGTTAAATAATTTCGAAAAAAAAAAATGAAATGGCTGAACGAAAGGAGAAAGATAAAAGGAGGCTGATGTTATTTACTGGATAAATATTTTTACACGTTTCAACAGTATTTTATATAAATTGATCAGCATTTTTATACGTTCGATCAGTGTTTTAAATAAATCGTCAATAATTTTGAACGTTTGATCAGTATTTTAAATAAATCATTAGTATTTTTATACATCTGATCAGTAGTTCGAGTAAATCGTCATCATTTTTAAATATTCGATCAATATTTTAAATAAATCATTAATATTTCTATACATTTCATCGGTATTTTGAATAAATCGTCAATTTTTTTTTTTTTTTATATACGTTTTATCAGTATTTTATATAAATCGTCAGTACTTTTATACATTCGATCGAATATTTTAAATATATCGTCAACATTTTTATACGTTCGATCAATATTTCAAATAAATCGTCGTGAAGAGAAAAGTAGAGTGATACTATTTACTGAATTAGTATTTTTATACGTTTGATCAGTATTTTGAATAAATCGTCAGTATTTTTATACGTTCGATCAATATTTCGAATAAATCGTCAGTATTTTTATATGTTCGATCAATATTTTATTTAAAACTTCAATATTTTTAAACATTTAATCAGTATTTCATATAAATCGTCAATAATTTTACACGTTTAATCAGTATTTTATATAAATTTTCAATATCTTTAAACATCTTATAAGTACTTCAAATAAATCGTTAGTATTTTTATACGATAAATCTGTATTTTATATAAGTGATCAATATTTATAACAAAATATTAAGACGTTATATAAATTATCAATACACATATACATCCCTTAAATTTAATTATCTATATCGGCCAAACTACTCATATAACATATTGATCATTCATTTTACATAATAGTTATCATTAATTGATAAAAAAATATTTGATCCAATAAATGAAAGTAAAAATAAATTTACTATGACTTTTGTGATTAAGAATTAAGTTAGAAAATTAGAAAGGTATGTATGTGTGTATTAAAATTTTTGTTTTGTTTTTCTATTTGAAGTAAGTAAATTGAACGCTAATCTGATGTAATCTCTCTATATGCTTCAAAAAAAAAGAACGAAAAAAAAAATGAAAAAAAAAAGAATCAAGGATATTACGAAATTTTTGAACGAACAAAAATGTATTAAAGAAAAAGCAAAAAATGAAAATAGTAAACAAAATTAATAACGATAATAAATATGGAAAAGAAAATAAATAAATAAATAAATAAATAAATAAATAAATAAATAAAAAATCTATATCACAAAAAATCCCTGTAAACTCATATCCCAATCTAATCCATCTAATTCAATCTCCAATCTCTCTAATCGCTCCATTATTTTTCTTATTAAATTAAAATCATATTAAAATCAACGAAACGACGATATATTTGGAAGGAAAATAATAAAAATCAAATGTGAAGAAACTTTTCGACATATTTTTCGAATTTTAATACTTTTTGATACCCTTCGAATTAGTACGGTCACAAACGTTCGTCTTCGATTAAGTTTTATAGTCTCTATCCTTTTCTAATCCACGTATTCGATGGAATTAACTCTAATACTCGAATGGCCATCAAGCAAAATACCAGAGGAATAATTTTAAAGCGTTGTATTCTCACGTCGCGTAACGATATGTTTCGTTCAATCCTTTCTGTCTCGGTTTTTCGCTTTAACGAGCTTACGACGGCCGATACAGCACTTGCATGTACCACTTAATGGCCCTATTTTAGTTGCCCGATTTGTCCGGTCTAATCGCTCGACGACTATAACCTCTTTATTCGAATAGGAATTCTAACGGTGAAATAGAGTATTATTCTATGAATTTACAAACGAATTTACAAAGGAGTATTCCTCTATTATTCACTCGAGAGAAGAAAATATGAATATAAAAGAAAAGAAAAATAAAATGGAAAAAGAAAAAAAGGAGAAAAGAAAAGGAAAACAAGAATTTTATATTCAATAGATATTAGAACGATCACAGATAAGTGATAATTAACGAATGATACGTCGAAACAAATTGTTGAAAATTTATCGCAAACGAAACCTCCTAGTAATTTTCGAAAATTCTTTTCACCGTCTGCATTCATGCGGATTCAATAATGCAATTAGCAAATGAAAACGAAAAGAAAAACAATTTCTACAGAAATGACTAATGAGATTACTTCCTTTTATCTTTTATTTATTTATTTATTTATATATTTATTTATTTATTTTTCTCTTTTCATCAACCTTTCGCGTAAATCACATGATTCATAATCTCGTTTTAACGAAAGGGATGAATATTTTTCGTTTAACTACAACTACATCTTTCGCGTTTTCATTTCCCTTCAAATACCGGCACACAATTTTCTTCGTTTATTTTATAAAGAAAGAGAGTCAAAAAAGAACAGAAGAAAAAGAAGGACGCGCGACGCGATTAATTTTGGTGTATGCATTAGAAGGACGAACGTGAGAGAAAAAAAAAAAGAAAGAAAAAAGAAAAAAAGGAAGAAAAGTTTATTAGAAAGATAGAAGAGATAAGTGAGATAAAGAGAAAAAAAGCGATGAGTGGGGAAAATGGAAGAAGAAGAAGAAGAAGAAGAAGAAGAACAAGAAGAAGAACAAGAAGAACAAGAAGAAGAAGTTAAAGCTTGTTTTAAAGCTCTCAACGAGTTCCGTAATATTCAAAGAGCGTGCATCGCGATTGTTCCGAATAGAAAATCATCGTGGAAAATTCATGGAACTCGTACACCTATAAAATAGTGCGTTTTACGTTCCTTAATAGTGGCCATTCAGCAGAACTCAACTGAGTTTCTACGGTGATCCACTTTTACCTCTTTCGTACGGACGTTTTTCTCCCGGCGACGAGTACTCGTCCTTTGCCTATTGAAAATTAAATGTGGGGAAAATTAGGAAAATTTACCTTGATTATACAGAGTGAACCGTATCTAACGCTTAGCTATTGAAAATTTTTATCCTCCACCCTCCCTCCCCCTCCCCCCTCTCCTCTTTCTCCTCCTTTCAATATTTTCTTTCTGTTTTTCTTTTTTTCTTCTTCTTTTTTCTTCTTTTTTCTTTTAATCGTTAATCTACTCGATCGATTCGGAACATATTTTTTGTTCTTTTCATTATTTCTCTATTTTATTTTTCTTTTTCCTTTTCTTCTTCCATTTAATTAATCGTCGAAAAGATTTTTCAAATCGAATTTCATCGAGAATGATTATATCGTCGATTCAATCACATTGAATTATAAAGTCGTTGTAATACTTTGTATATAATTTTTATGTTTCTACGTGGTTACCACTATCGTTATCGTTATCGACAATTTTAATTCGATTAATAATTTTCTTAACTCGTCATAACGATGTTACTCGTACTTACGTATCCACGTAATATTTTATATTACAACGAGATTCAGATAAACTGTTTCTAAATTACTTTCGATCGAAATTGCAAATATTAGAAAATATTATACCCGTCGAGATATCCGTACACGAAGATTGATTGTTTAACAAAAAGAAAAAAAAAAAACACAAAAAAACAAAAAAGAAAAACAAAAAAAAAAGCAGAGGAAAAGAAAAACGAACAACTAATGTACTCCGATATATTTTTCTATACCATTGAAAATATCGAAGATAATCGATAGTAAAAAATAAAGTAAAAAATGGAACACGAGGTATATGTACACGGAAATACTTCGAATTCAAAATACCTAACATACAGTGATCGTTCAACGTGATTCACTCTGTAGAATCAAGAATGCGACTTATCCACACAAATACACATACATGCACACACGTGTACAAATATACACACGTGTACACGCATATACATCACATACACACACGTTCACACGTTCACACGTTTACACATTTTTCAACAGATGCATCGCTCACGAATGAAAATCTCAGGGCGGCCTTAAGGCTCGTTTTAAGTCGATTTCGAAGAGATCGCAACATTTACGAGCGCCACGTCGTTTTCTCCTGACGGCATCAACGATGGCGTCCCGACGCCTATTCCTCAGCACATTTACGACTTTCTTATTCTCCTATCTCTCGCCAATCACGTTTCCTTTTGCACTCTTTCTTCTTTTCTTTTTTTTTTTTTTCTTTTTCTTTTTATTTTCTTTTTTTCATCCGCCATCATCATCTTTACACCAAACCACCAAATTCATTCGGATTTATCATTTTTTTTTGTCACCAATAAGGAGAGATATTCAAAAAATTTTGCAGTATATGCCATCGAATAATATCGTAATGATCGTCCTTGTAGTCGCACTTCTATAGCAGATCGATCATTTTTGCTTGAGAGAGAAAAAGATATATATATATATGTGTGTGTGTGTGTGTGTGTGTGTTCATCTCTTTCATATATAAAAAAAAATAAATAAATGAATAAATGATATCATCATAATAATAAGATGATATCAGTATAAGTATTATCATCGTTATTATAATATTATATTATATAGTATTATTACATAATATATAATATAATATTTAGTATATTTCAAATAAAACAACTCGATATAATGATCAGTATTATCATAATCGTTATTATAATATTATGTTATATAGTATAACATTATATAATATTTAATGTAATACTAAGTATATTACAAATAAAATAACTCGATACCATTATCAATATCATCATCATCATCGTTATTATAATATTATATTATATACTATACTATTAGTTACTTGCATATATTATTATATTATATAGTATATATTAACATAAATATTATACAATAGTATAAATATTATATTACATACTACAATATTATATACTAATATAAAAAAAAAAAAATAAATAAATAAATAAAGGAAAAAAAGATTCAATTACAAATCAAGTATAATTCATCGTCCGGATAAATCATTAAACAATTTCAATTCACAGAATATTCAAATTATTCCTATCATGGCACATATACCTATCTAAATAAAAATCAACAATGTATTTTCTTTTCTTCTTTTCTCCAACGATTTAACGATTCACTTCCAATACGATTTTAATTTATATCGACCGTTATCGGATTTCACAAATCGACCTCGAATCGACGAATCTATCTACATCGAATCTAACATCGAATCGAATTCGCGTAAATATTTTTGTTCCTTTATAATATTTGATAATATAAAAACGAAATACTCTTGGGAAGGTGTAAGAGGAGATAGAGTTTGGGGGTGGCAATAAGGTGTAGTGATGTACTAGGGGTAGGTGATAGGGGTGGAAGATGGGAAGGACATCGATGGAATTAAAATTCGCCGTCAAGATAAAATCTCTTCTCACGGGAATGAGGTTCGCGATAAGCAAGTCGATCCACATTAAAAAGTTTTCATCCTTGCGATTTGCCATTACCAACCAGCTCCCTCTACTCTTCACATCCAATCACATCCACCCTCACTCTTACCCTCACCCTCACCTTCATCCCCATTCTCTCTCTCTCTCTCTCTCTTTCTCTCTCTTTCTCTCTCACAATCTACGAACCATTGGACTCTTCGCTTTATCGCGTTTCGTTACAGTTTCTTCTTAAACTTTCCGGCCATGGATATGATGCTCTTCCATCCCTTCGTCTCTTCATCCCCTTTCCCCCCACCATCTCATCCCCCTGTCACTCATCCCTACTACCACCACCAGTACTCTACTTACCATGATTTTACAGAATTCTTTCGAAGTTCAACGAATGTCGACGACGGTTAGTTCCTTTTCAAGATGAAATTTCATCTCGTTTATCTCGTTCGTCTTGTTCATAAAGAGAGAGAGAGAGAGAGAGAGAGAGAGAGAGAGAGAGAGAGAGAGTGTGAGTGTGAGTGAGAAAAAAGAAAAGTCATTGGTGTAACTAGCTAACGAAGACCAACCCGCATTTTCTTCGAAACTTTTCTTTCCTTCTTCTTCTCTCTCTCTCTCTCTCTCTCTCTCTCTCTCTCTCTCTCTCTCTCTTTCTCATCACCTTCCCTTTCCCTTCCTTCTTACTCTTCTTTCATCGATAAATCATGATACGTAAAGTCGCGAGATTACGATGTCCGTATATCTTTCTCGTCTATTCGTGTATTATTCTTCTGGTTCGTTAATACTGTACAATCGAACTATTCTTTTCTCGAGCGATTCGATCTTCATCCGACATTTGATTCGACATTTTGATTCCTTCATTTTGCTTACATTCGTTTTTTCTCGTCTTTTTTATATCTTTATATTTCTTCTTTTTTTTCTTCTTTTCTTTTCTTTTCTTTTTCGTTGTTGTTCAGGAAGATAAAATGTTATCATCATGTTGAATTGTTTTTTTTTATTGTTTATGTTAAAATATGTTGGGTTGAAATCGTTTGAAAACGTTAAAATGTGTTTATAGGGTGTAACGTTGTTCTTTTTTTCTTTTCTTTTGCTTCTTTTTGTTTTTGTTTTTGTTTTTCTTTTCTTTAAGTTTATCGATTAAAATAATATCTCATCGTTTTAATCAAGTTGATAACGTACAACTACATGCAGGTACTTTTCAGCAAAACGTGTTTATAACATTTATAATATTTTATTCTTTATAATTGTTTTTTTTTTCTTTTTCCTTTTTTT
>NC_057697.1:4087143-4088424 GCF_014466175.1 Vespula pensylvanica
TTTTTATTTAATCCGGAAAATAATATCTTATCGTTTTAAGCAAGCAGATAATATATAAGTAAATGTAGGTAATTTTTTAGCGAAACGTGTTTATAATATATGTATGTCTTTTTTTTTATTTATATATTTATTCAAGAGGATAATATTTTATCGAGTATATAATATGTAACTACGTATAGGTACTTTGTTGTAAAACGTATTTACGATACATACATTTGATTTTCTTTATTTATTTATTCACGAAAATAATAATGCGTCATCGTTGTAATTAAATGCATAATATATGAATACATACAGGTACTTTTTAGAAAAACATGTTTATAACACATACATTTTATTTAATCTTTTTTATATATTCACGAGAATAATATCTTATCGTTTTAATCGACTAAATAATATATAAATACATACAGATACTCCTTAACGAGAAATCTTTATAACGTACATATTTTTTTCTTTTATTTATTTATTCACAAAAATAATGTCATATTTTGATCAAGTAGATAATTAATAAATACCTCAAAAACATTTTTTAGCAAACGTTTTTCTAATATATAAACTTGTTAACAAAAGGTCTGTTTCTTTCCTTTTTTTCTTTCTTTTTTCTTTTTCAAAGAAACAAATCTGTACTATATATAATGTATCTAAAATATCAGTAAATTCATTTGTTGTATTAACAAAAAAAGTTTTTAATCAATTTTATTGGATTTTTATTTTTTTTATTTTTTTATTTCACTTTTTATTATATTACTAATAAGAGAGAGAGAGAGTGGGAAAATAAAAGAGAGAGAAACTGATTGTGTTTAATAATATTAAATAATATACACAATACGAAAATGTAATCCTGTAAGCATGAATCCTTTGAAAAACACACGAAAGTATCGAATTATGCGAGTCGATCCTCAATAAGGGTTCTCATTTGCTCCCCTTTAAAACGAGCACTATTATAGTTTCGAGACCCTAAAACCATACATATATATATATATATATATATATATATATATATATATATATATATATAAGGAGTTTCAATTAAACTTTAACATTGATAAATATTCCTCATTCAATTATATTACATTATTAATGTATTACTTAAGACATTAAGTATATACAATAAATATATACAATACATATAATGTATTACTTAATGTCAATCATAATTTAACAAAGGATGTCATTTTTATTTGAAATTTAACTTCTACACATCTACATTTTTTCGTTTCAAACGTGATTTATTTCTGTTTCGTTCGAGTTCATCGATTACACACACATATGTATATA
>NC_057697.1:4088524-4103999 GCF_014466175.1 Vespula pensylvanica
TGATTTATTTCTGTTTCGTTCGAGTTCATCGATTACACACACATATGTATATATATATATATATATATATATATATATAAATATAAAAATTGATTATTCTGTTTTTAGAAGCTATGTATGTAATATCGTGATAACAAAAAGAAAAAGCAACTATTCGATTTAATAGAAGAAGAAGAAAAAAAAAACGGGAAGAAAAGAGAAGCCTCGACGATTTCGATCGATCTCGAACAAAACGTGATTTTAATAAAATAAAAAAAAAAAAAAAAAAAAAAGAATTCATACAATTTCGTATTAAAGTCGCCTGGGTTAAAATTTGTTCGCGTCGATTCGTTAAAAAATAAAAAAAAAAAAAAAAAAACCTTTAAATATTTGTCTCAGCAAATGTTACACCCCGTATACGTCGGATATAAAAGTACATATGTAAACCACATACTTATGTAAATGTAAGTACGTAAAAGAGACACGACTTGCTTTTAAAAACGATATCGTGCTGTTTCCACTCGTTCTCGCATGAACGCGTCGCATTATAGTGGTAGTTGTAACGCCCTTTCCTCTACTTGTGGAAGAAAAAAGAAAAAGAAAAAGAAGAAGTAGAAGAAGAAGAAGAAGTAGGAAGAAACGAGAAGCGAAGGGTGCCAATGTACGTCCTAATGTAACTTCCATTAGGGCCTTTACGTTCTCGTGAAAACGTAACGTAACGACGTGCGTATGCGTCCTTCGATATACAGCCGTTGTCACTATCAACGTTAAAATGGCTAATGGCGACGAGAATGATACCAACACGTGGTTATGCGAATCTAACGGTATAGTTAAACATTAATGTTATATTTCTTTTATGTAATTCAAAAAGATTCAAAAGATTCAAAGTTGAAATATATTCGATAGGATGATGATGATCAAACATCGTTTGATAATCAAAAATATTTCGGTATTAAAACATTCGACTTTCCTTATCTTTTTTTTTCTTTTTTTCTTTAATTAATTTTTATTTTAAATAATAAATAATAAGAATAAAAAAACGAACAAACTTAGGATTGGATTCGGTTTTTACAATTGAATTTTATATGTATTTTTATATTATGTATTATATTTCAATAGATAGTTGAAATAAAATGATAGTTAAGCGTGGTTTATGATATAATGATTTCAAGAATTTGTTTATTTTATAAGTAAATGTTTTGGGGATAAATTGAACATTTGTTTTTTTTTTTTTTATTTTTCGTTATATGAATACAAAAGTTTTTCATATTAAAAATGATCAATGTGTAACGTTACTTTTTGTTATTATTTTTTATTTTTACTTTTTATTTTTATTTTAAATAATAGATAGTAAACAATACAAAAATAAATATTCGTTTCTATTACGAAATTCTTACGTCGTCCGTGCATTTTGATACCTACTTGAAATAAAATGATAATTATCGTGTAGTAGCGATGTAATAATCCCCAAAATTTTTTTTCTTCTTTTACACACAAACGTTTTGGAAACAAATCGAACCATTTTTTGATCTTTTAATATAGAAGTATGTTTTAATAATAAGAATAACAAAATATATAACGTAATTCATATAATCATTATTATTTTAACATCGTCCTCGTACCGATTAAAATTATATTGGATAAAAACGATAGTTATCGTTAATACGTAAGAGGTAAAAATCAAATGAAAATAAAAAATAAAATAATATGTAATAATATAATGTAATAATAATAATAATATATATATATATATATATAACGATATAAAATAAATAATATATGAAAGAAAAATCGAGTGACGATAATTTTAGGATGATATGAAAATGAGTTAACATTTAACAATACTTAAATTTGATGAGTTTAAAACTCCAGAGAGTTCAGTGAAACAACATTGTTGAACGATAGAACAGAAGTGTACTCATCCTAGGCTCTTTCTAGTGCCACTTCAAAATCTTTCACTAGCGTATTAACATTCTCCCACATTTCCTAAACTAAAATAACCTTTTCAGGCAAAATTCAAAATTATGAAAGGTAGGAAATCGTTGACTATTTTGAAACTATCGTAGAAATAATAACTAACTAAATAAATGAAATTATACCATTTAAATTATTATTATTATTATTATTATTATTATCATTACTATTATTAGTATTGATAATCAAAATCAAAATAGCAGAATGATAATTGTTGCCACTTTTATATAAAAGTATAGACACGATAACAAGTGTTTATACAGGGTGTCTCGCGAAATGAAAATGAGTAACAATGGCCAAATATCTTTGATCTTATTAGCTTTATTAACAACAAGTGTTCCAAATAAAAATTTCTTAAATTTCGTGGGAGAAAAATATATAATAAGATCAAATGATTACAACTTTAATAATCTATGAATGAAAAGAGATAAATAAATATGCGAAGGAAAGGATATAAAAAAAAAAAAATTAATTAATCGATACAACATTGGTAGTTAGCAAATGTTTACGGGAATAATGATCTCATTATCTTGATTAAATAATTTGTTAGACGTTCGTTGAATATTGTTAAATCTAATAAACATAATTTATTAAACTTTTCAAAGCGTCATAACCCGATGAAATATTTATTAATTGATATTCGTTATATAAATGTTCGTTCGATTTGCGTCGATATTTTTTACAACTTTTATTAAGCTTAAAATATCGATTTCTATATATATAAAAAAAAAAAGAAAAAAAAAAATCGTTATGACATGTTCGCATCTCAATAAGTGCGCCCTATATAAAATATCTGTAACACATATTACGTTTCTTTTTCGAATCCTAATAACTTTTGTTTGATACATTTGTTTATGAAAGCAATACGATCGGATATGTATCGTTTAAAACGAGACACCCTATATAATATTACAATTTTTCGTTTAGTAGAAAATCTAAACCATTGTCTCATTTTTACATATTTTAAGTGATCCTTTTAAGGTCGAATTGATAGTACCAAATGAAATAAATAATAAAATGAATAATAATGGTACAAGTTAAAGGGATAATACGAAAAATTTGAATGAAATAATTAATAATAGTAATACAATAGATAATAATCAAGTAAATAAAAATAAAATGATTGGGAAAAGTAATGTGATTATTAATAAAATAAATAATAATAATACTATTGAAAAGATAATAGGATATTTAACAATAAGATAAATAACGATAATACGATTTAAAAACAAAAAAAATTAATACTATAAATAATAATCAAATAAATAATAATAAAACCATTGATAAATAATAAAATAAATTACAATAAGACGCTAAATAATAATGAAAGTAATAGGAACAAGTACATAAGATAAAGATATAAATAATAATAAAACAAATAATAATAATACCATTTGTAAAAAAGAATTAATACTGAAAGTAATAATCAAACAATATCACCGAAAGAAAACTAATACAATAAATAAAAAAAAATAATAATAATAACAATAACAATACGTCTGATGAATCAGGGATGAATAGTTCCAATTAAATCAGATTATCGATTCATTATTTTAAGTTCAAGTAGAACTAAGGAGAATGTAAAGAAAATAGAAAGAAAGAATGGAGAGAGAGAGAGAGAGAGAGAGAGAGAGAGAGAGAGAGAGAGAGAGAGAGAAAGAAAAAGAGAGAATCATCGAGAAGTTAGTGATTCGTGTTGTAAAATGTTCTGTAATGCGCATTGATTGGAACGATCAAGTAAGGAAATATAATTCTCGAAAGAATGAAAAACTTTGGTAATACGAAGTAGTACCGTACTCGTTGAGGATTTACTACGCGAATTAATTTCCCGTTGGCAATTCAATTACGTCTTAATTGGAAAGGACGGAAATGAGACCGCATTAAAATCGGAAGCGTCCAGATGGAGACGTAGATTTTCTCCAGATATTCCCTTACCATCTCTCTCTCCTTCTTACTTTTCTCCATCTCTCTCTTTCTCTCTTTCTCTCAGTCGCTTTTTCTATCTTCCTCTTTCTACGATTTTATTCCCTCTTTCTCTCCTTTTTCTTTTCTTCCTCTCTTTCTTTTTTCTTTTTTTTTTTTTTTCTTTCTTTTTTTACATCCTTTTTACCCTTCGACTGTCGAAAAAGCACGTCGATTCGTTCGTGCGAAAGATCAATTAGGAATTGGATGCCCCGTCAATTTTCTCGGTTAGAGACTCTATTTCTTTCTTTCTCTTTCTTTCTTTCTCTCTCTTTCTTTCTCTTTCTTTCTCTTTCTCTCTCACTCACTAACTCTAACTCTTTTTATTCAATTTTCGTTGATCGATCAATTGGAAAATCGTTGAACGTACGAGTCTACCTCTTAGGTTAACTTAAAATTCTTCCATTAATGTTAATACGAATATAATCTATGATTATATGGAAATATTAATTATTATATATATATATATATATATATATATGTGTGTGTGTATATAATTTATTCGCATATAAAAAAATTATATAAAAAAATTATATCGAGTATAAAAAAAATAACTGTAAGTTTCTATATTTTCATTTTATAATACAAATAAACTGTACGGTAAATATAATTTTTATATATATATATATATTAATTAGAATAATAATTTATTTAAATATAAAAAATAATATAAAAAAGTAACTATGTCTCTATATTTTCTCTTTATAATAAAAATAAACTGTACGGTTTATTCGAACGAGGCGAAAAAGAAAGAAAGTATTTAGAGAGATCAGATATTTTCGGAGCTACGTTTTTATTATTATTATTTTTTTTCTTCTTTTTTTTTTTTATTATTTCTCCAACTGTTTTATTATTTCTCCATTACAACAAAATTTTTCATAACGTTAACATTACAAACAAAATTCTTTATAACGTTAACAAACTCACGATAACATTCTAATTGCTCTATTGAACAAATGTTAATCTACAATTCTTCACATTTTCTTTTTATCCTACATCTATTTATTTCATTACGTTGTAATTTCTCTTAATTTGTTTGTCTATTTTACCAACTATTTTTCATAATAACACATTACGATATAATTCTTCATAACATTAACAAAATCACAATAACACAATTGTTCCATCAATCTCTAATTCTTCTCATTTCTTCATTAAAACCTATATATTTTATAACGTCACTACGTTCTAATTTCTTTTAATTTACCTTTCCACTTTCCCAACTATTTTTCATAGTAACAAATTACAACAAAATTCTTCAAAACGTTAACAAAAATTACAAGATAACATCGTAATCGTTCCATTGAACGAACGTTAATCTCTAGTTCTTCACATTTCTTCATTACAATCCATTCATCTTTTAACGACAAATAACTATCGTGATAATTCGTCGCAATTATTATAAAATTATATTCAATGGAACAATCCGTTACATCATCAACCTTAATAGTAAGGACTTTCTTGTTAAGGTGATGAGAGGTTGCGAATTAAGGAGCAATTAATAGTGGGTAGCCAAATGTTTCAACCTTGGGGTTGGCGAAGGGAAGCTCTCGAGTATTGTTCTCTCTCTCTCTCTCTCTCTCTCTCTCTCTCTCTCTCGCTCTCGCTCTTCTACCATTCCTCCTTTAAGGTTAAATCGGCGTCTGCAGCACCACCTCCAACTTCCAGACAGTGTAAGTACCTTCTCCTTTCCTCACTATCTCTCTCCCTCTCTCTCTCTTTATCTCGTTCTCTATCTCATTCTATCTCACTCACTCTCTCACATCGTTCTCTAGCTTTAGAATCCCAGAACGCTGTTTCCGATCCATTATTGTAATTGAATGCGTCGGGATCAAATATCGAGAGGCGTGTCGGGAGCAACACGTAACGTGCATCGTGTGCCTGCTAGTATGGGAAGCTGCAGATACCGGGTGTACCATTAATCATTCGCTATCGGTCAGGAGAGCAGATTTCATCGATCGGGAAATCAAGGGTTAGAAATGTTTCCCACCCTCTTTCTCTCTTTTGTCTCTTTTCTTTTTGATTTCATTTTTCATTTTTTCTTTATTTTTCTTGTTTTTTTATTTTCCATTTTCTTTCATCAACCCACATCCATACCCCTCCAACGATACTCGACGATGACTCTTTAGTCACGGTAAAGCTTTCTTTTTTTTAATTCGGATTAATAACGAGGATATTTATCAATGAATAATGATGATTGTGCTTACTTTTCCAACTGAAGAGATATTGATTGATATATTTCAACGTGAATTAATATTTCATGTTGAGAATTTTGCAAAAATTGTCGACGTTCCAGTTCGAAATTTTATAGTTCGTTATCGAAAGACCGATTGAATTTGTTTTCATAGTACATTCACATAATTGTTCGTTAGTTACACGAACAATACTGATTATTTATTTCTATCGCAATAATCACTTGCATTTCTAATTATCAAAGTTATATAACAATAGATCAACCAAATGATATATATATATATATATATATTTGTATGTGTGTTGTGTATATTAGAAAAAGATCGACTGATATCTCAATGAATCTGCATATCCATTGATAATCACTTTAATAATCCTCGAACGAAAACGAAAAAAAGAATCGATAGATAATAAAATGATTGTCGGATAAAAGGAGAAAGAATAAAAAGAGAAGAAAAGAAACAAGCATTACGATCCATCGTCGATTAATACTCTTCATTCTTTATCCGAAAAGTAATAGATCTACTTCGGAAAGATCGACGTGGATTGGCCGAGAGATGAATCAAACTGTGTACGGTTTGCCTAAACGAGAACGAGACGAAAAACAAAGAAAATAATAAAAGGATGAGAGATAGATAGATAGATAGATAGATAGATAGATAGATAGAAAGAAAGAGAGAGATTTCAAAGCTAGATAACTCGAGTGCTTTTTTCACTTTACCCACTTCAACCCTAAGTGCCTTACATCCCGGGAATATCTCGATCGATGGCTCGTTATTAATTAGAACTGGAGCCATCAGCATCTATCCGTTTTCAAACATACCGATGGAGGATCGAAGGTTGCGTCGAAGAGGTAGGAGAGAGAAGAAAGGGTAGTTGGTGATGGTGGTGGTGGTGGTTTAGGGGTGGTTTTAGGGGTGGTTCGGGGAGTGGATAGAGGAGCAGCAACGAACGCATCGGCACATCTTCTATCCATAACCTTCGATGGTACGTACGAGCTCTGGCACATGGGCTCTATGGACCTCTCTCGACATGGCCGACCAAAGTGGATAGTGCATCAGCAATGCTAAGTAAACTGCGGCCGGAGGGGTATAGTTGGTATGGGGAAGGGGTGTGCAAGGATGGTGGAGGGGTAGCTTGGATCGAGAGACGATCGTACCCGAAGCATGCCAACGAGCAAACTCGACACTTCGTGTGCGTTTTAGATACGTCTCTGTGTACGTAATATGTCTCTGTATAAGACGAACGTATCAATGTGAAGGTATACTATAGTTACGTGTTTGACCACGTATGCTAGTTATTATCTTTCGCACTATCTCTCTCTCTCTCTCTCTCTCTCTCTCTCTCTCTCTCTCTCTCTCTCTCTCTCTCGATCGATCGATCGATCGATCCGAGATAGGATTTTGGTCTCGATGAAAAATTAATAATCCTCGTATTAATAATGATTTATCGATCGAATTTTTTTTTTTTTTCCTTTCTTTACACTCCTACTAATTCTGCGCTTTTTCTTCTTCATTCTGTTCTTCTATTCTATCTTTTCTTTCTTTTTTATTTATTTATTTATTTTTTTTTTTACTTCTTATCGTCGTTATATGATTGAATTGAGTTAAATGATAATGTCATCGATTATAACGGAAGAATCACGTAATTATAAAGATATGAATAATTATAACGATACGAGGAACAATTTTCTAACTAAACTTCGTAAGATCGTAAGATTAGAAAGATTGTATTGTATAATACTTCGCGTTCGAATCAAATGAGAATAAATTATAATTCAATATGATAACGTCGAATTAATGATGGAACAAGAATCGCATTACGTTTTCGTTTATTTTCGTATTTCGTTTAATTCGTATTCGTTCTCTTTGTTTTTTCCTTTTCGTTAAGAAGACGAATCTCATTCATTACGATAAAATAAAAATGGCACGGAAAGTTCGTAAACGATAAACTTGTATTAATGTCGAAGGGAATAAATAAAAAGGAAGAGAAAGAAAGAGAAAAAGAATTAAATAAATGAATAAATTACAGATGAAATAATAAAGTGAAAACAACAACAACAACAACAACAACAACAACAACAACAACAACAACAACAACAACAATAATAATAATAATAATAATATTGTAGGAAAAGTAAGAGAAGAAAAATCTGAAATATCGAACAACGATTAAAATCCATCCCTTTCCCTTACCCTATCCCAGCCCATCTCAAAATCCAACACCATGTCCCAATTCTTTCTCAAAGCACGAAGAGAGAAAATTCTTCCTTTTTTTCCCTTCCTTTCTCTTTTCTAGTTTTCTCTCTCTTGTTTTCTCTTTCTCTTCTTTTTTTTCCTCTTTCAAAATCATCTCATCGAATTGCCTTCGTTTCGTACAATCTTGGTCCTGTCCTTCGTTATTATCGCCAACGAAATCGTCGACTGTGCAAATTCCACTACGACGAGAAAGAAAACAAGAGGAAAATAAAGAAAAAGAAAGAAAGAGAGAGAGAGAGAGAGAGAGAGAGAGAGAGAGAGAAAGAGAGAGAGAGAGAATGGTAGATAAAATCTTCTCTTTCTTTCTATTTCTATTTCTCTCTCTCGCTCTCTTTTTCTTTCGCTCGATAACTCCTCTGCGATTTGAACTTTTTCATGGACGACTCTCTCTCTCTCTTTCTTTCTCTCTCTCTTTGTATTTCTCTCTTTCTTTCTATCTCTCTTTCTCTTTTTTTCTTTTTCTTTCTGTCTCTCTCGCTGTCTCTCTTTCTTTCTCTCTTTCGACCGAGGCCATGCTCCACCGTGAACTCGCGAATATCGTTAGGATCGTTTAGTTCCCAGGAGCTGCTCCGCTTAATATTCTTCTCTTTTCGCCCGATCGCCTTCTCAAGCTCGTAGATTGCGAGACGAGACTTCCTTTCGCTCGATTTCACGATTGCTCCAAAGCCGAAAGGAATCGGCACGGTTTGGGACGGTGCCGATGACGCGACGAACCGAAGGAATCGCCGATAAAACGACGAAACGACGACGATAACAACGACTACAATATCTACCATCCTTTTCTCTTATATACATATATATATATATCCAGAATATATATATATATATATTTATATATTTATATATGTATATATATATATACATACATACATTTTTAAATAAAATTGTATTTTTAAATATACAATTATTAGTAATATATATGTATGTGTATGTGTGTACGTATATGCATACATGTATATATATATTACACATAGATATATTATATATATGTACATATATATGTATATAGTGTATGTATATATTATATATATAGTATATATAGTATGATATGTATATATATATATATATATATGCATATGTATTATAAGCTTATCTAACTTTTTATTTTTCGTTTCATAAATATCTTTACCTATCTCTTTTCAATTACAATATTATCGAATAATTCTTTCTTTCTTGTTCCGTAAATATCTTTACTTATCTCTATTCAATAACGTTAAATAATCTAATTCACTTTATCATCGCCTATATTCCTTCTATTTTCTGCTCTTTTCTTATTCTCTTTCTATCATTTCCTTTATCTTGTTACTTCTCTCTCTCTCTCTCTCTCTCTCTCTCTCTCTCTCTCTCTCTATCGCTCGTAAATTTAATCAAGAGTTAACAATATCTTCCTATTTTAAACAATAGGAATATAAATACTTCTCTTTTTCTCTTTCTTTCTATTTTAGATCATACGTCGTGCATTATTCGAATAATTTTACTTCAAATATAGGAATATTATATTTATATATTATATTTATATAAATGTTATATTTATACGTACGAGAGGATAACAGAACCGGAAATTTGATATCTATCCTTGTTAGCTATATAATATTTTTTATTTCTATTGCTCTCTTCTCGTTTTCGATAACTTGTTTAATATATTCATATTGGTGATTCAGACTAAAAGTTCTCGTTTAAATATGGAAAAAAATCGATATGTAATATTTTTATTCCTCTCTCTTTCTCTCTTTTTCTCTCTTTTCTCGTTGTACGATATTCTTCTCAATTTTATCGACGATTTGACGTGTTCCAATAAACGAGAGACGATGATCCTGCATTAACATTACCTTTAGTAACTATTTCAATACATACAATACTAGATCGCTAGTTTTATTAATATAATATTTGTACTACACGATTTGTTTGCTGATTGAACACTAAAGTCAAAATAATATCAACAACGTAATCATTGCGTAATTGAAAGCAATAAATAAATTTCATTTCATTTCATTTAATGATGACAGCGATTCGATCATTTGATACGAATGAGTGATGGATGAACAACTGTACAAGGTTAATTATTATTATTCTGTTATTTCAATTTATCTCGATATAAATCCTGTTAATCGTTGAATTATCATTGCCCGATTGTCACTAAAAGATCTTTTCGAGTTCATAATACCAGTTTATCTTATCCCATTTTTAAGTTTGAAACGATGGTTATATTATTATCGACCTTTATCAATTATCAAGGAATTATTTCTGTTTATACTACTGCTTAACTTCGATCTAACTTAATTAAACGTATAAATTATTATTGATCTGTACTACTAACCCATCTTCGATGTTATCATTAAAGTATGATTTTTTATTTTGATTTAATTAACAATAGATATTGTTCAACTTATCTTTATCAATATTTATTATCTCGATTATCTCTCTCCCTTTCTCTTTATTTTTAATCTCTTATATATAGATTTGATTAAATATTTTACGAACTATTTGAGCTATCACTTTCATCGTTCATAATTACTTTCGTATCGTCAGCCAGAGATCGTTTCAATTAAGTGAGGTCAACAATCGCTCGTCAAAAAATAAAGCAACAATACCATATCTCTATTTTCATAAAGTTCTCATGATATTTTTATTTCCCTTTCTCTCCCTTTCTCTTTTTCGCCGTAGCGATATTTTTCTCCATTTTATTCGACAATCTGCCGATTGCACGAAAATAAACTAACCCATATTTCCCAGATCCCATATCGCGTTGAATATTTTTGATTTTATTTTAAATTTAAAGTCACGATTTTTATGACTTCGAACTGTATAGGAGTATCATTAAACTCTCGATATATACATATATATACATATACTTTTTTCCAGTTTTTTTTTTCTCTTTTTCCCCTCCCATAAGTATCTTCAATATTATATAATGTATATACACGTATCTTCTAATTGTAACTCCCTAATAATCCAATCATTCCGATAACAGGATATTCCCATACCCGATCAAATATTTCCAATACCATATCATCTCGAATTCGAATTCGAATTCGAATTCGAATATTAATTAGACATAAATGTTCGTTTATCTCGATCTATAATCGTTTACATAATCGTTTTTAAATTACTTTTCCTCTGAATATAGACTTCGTATAGATGAGGCTATTTTTTTTCCTCTCTTTTTTCTTTTTTTTTTTTTTCATTCATTTTTTTCCTATTAAAGAGACTACTGTACAGAGAGAGAGAGAGAGAGAGAGAGAGAGAGAGAGAGAGAGAGAGAGAGAGAGAGAGAGAGAGAGAGAGAGAGAGAGAGAGAGAGAGAGAGATAGAAATAGAGAGAGAGAGAGAAAGAAAGAGAGAGAGAGAGAGACAGACAGAGAGAGAGAGAGAGAGAGAGAGAAAGACAAAAAGAAAAAAAAAAATTCTGCGCGCGGAAAAATGGATTCCACAAAAGAGTCCTCTGTTGACTTTCTCATTAATTTCTCATCCAGGCTCCAAGCACAAATGATATCCCATTTAACGCGAGCTATACGATTTTACAACGTCGCTAAGTGCGTACTCACGAGATCGATACGGAAAAATGCGAAGGAGACCACGTAATCCCGATTTTTAACGTAAAAGCTTCCCTCCGGTGTATACTTTCGTACTTTCTCTCTCTCTCTCTCTCTCTCTCTCTCTCTCTCCCTCTCCCTCTGTCTATCTTTCTTTCTCTCTCGTATCTACCTACACACATATGTACATACATAAATACACGCACCACTACCAATGAACTTCCTTTTCGATCCGGCCTACCCCGGAAGTTATGCAGCCTCACGGAGAGTTTTTTAATCTAGAGGCTAAAGTTTCCCATCCGACATCCTCGCGTGGAAAAACAACTTCGGGTAAAAGTTTAGATGGGTCTCATATGTGAAGCGAAAGAGAGAGAGAGAGAGAGAGAGAGAGAGAGAGAGAGAGAGAGAAAGGGGAGGACTTGTATCTAAGACTTACTTCCGCCATTTTTTACAAGCGCCACCGAAAAAATCCTGTCGGTAATACGTAAGAGGAGAATTTAATGTACTTTTTTCGTCGACCTTAAGCGATTTATACCTTTCAAAAATCATCCCTTCGGGGACTCGAAAAAGTCTTATTTCTTTTTTCTACGATATTAGATAACATCGACAACATCGATTCTTCGATTAATACTGATAGAAGTTAATATCTTTTAATGATTTGAATTCAATTGTATGGGGATACCTAATATCTAATGCTATTTTGACGATAAATATAATATTTATTTCTCTTTTTGGCAATAATATGCTTATGGAAAGAAGAAGAAAAAGAAGAGAGAGAGAGAGAGAGAAGATATAACGAAATATACTGGATCGAATATTTCAATCAGAGTATCGAAATATCTGTTGTCATTTAATAAAAAACATGATTTATTTTTAAGAACTGTTATTCTTGTCTTTTTCGATATTGTAATTAGAGAAAGAGAAAGAGAGAGAGAGAGAGAGAGAGAGAGAGAGAGAGAGAGAGAGAGAGAGAGAGAAGATAAATTCAATAATATGAAATATACTGGGTCGAATATTTACATCGGAGTATCGAAATATCTATTGTCATTTAATAACAAACGTGATTTATTTTTAACAATTGTTATACTTATCTTTTACGATGTCATTATTAGAGGAAGAAAAAAAGAGAGAGAAAAAATAGAATCGATAAAACGAAATATATTCAATCGAATATTTAAGAGTAACGAAATATCTATTGTCAGTTAATAAAAAACGTTTTATCTTTAAAAAAAAAAAAAACGATTTATCTTTAAGAATTTTTATACTTATCTTTCACGATATTATTATTAGAGAAAGAGTGAGAGAAACAGAGAAAGAGAGAAAGAGAGAGAGAGAGAGAGAGAAAGAGAGAGAGAGAGAGAGATAAAGAGAAATGAAATCAAATGAAAGATAGAAAACGAAAGGGAGAATAGGAAAAGGATTAAAATATGGAGAAGGGTAAACGACATTCCTTTGTACTCTCTTTCTCTGTCTTTGCTTTCTCATTCTCTGTCTCTGTCTTTCTCTCTTTCTCTCTCTCTCTCTTTTGCACAGAGAGCAATCGTCTAACGTTGATTCTCGTCGAATTTCCCGAGAGTTTTCGAAATGGAAGGATCGTGATTTAGGTCATCGGAGTTTCTGTCGATTCCCCTCTTATTCTATGTTACATTCTCTCTCTCTCTCTCTTTTTCTCTCTCTGTCTCTCTCTGTCTCTCTCTCTCTCTTTCTCTCTTTCCGTCCCTGTCTCTCTGTCTCTCCTCATCATCCCTACTCTTCGATCAAACCATTTCATTCTACTCATCGCACAGCATCAGCGATCTTTTCCCTTTCATTGTATACAGGGTGTCTCGGTAATAAGAAATATCAATCAAAATAATAAAATTGTATAATAAAATGTTTCGAAATCTTGCTAAATCGAATCTCATTTCACGAAAAAATTCGATAAGAATATTAAGTCGAGTATTGTATAATACGATGATCATATTGAAACAATTGATATATAATAGAAATATTCTCTTTAATTTTTTAAAATCGAATTTCCTTTCTTTATCCAATGGGTCACTTACTTATTTATTCGATGATGATGGTTGCAACTGATAAAAATTTCGTTTAACAATATTCTATTCTATGATTACGATATATATATATATATATTATTTTTTTATATGAATTATTAATAATAAATATCATTAATAATAATATTTATTGACATTATAAGAATTATTAAAATACTGTTATATTATATTAAATAAGACAGCTTCTCTTTTTGTAAGAATTTCTTCGAATGAGAATAAAGAGATAGAGAGAGATAGAGAGAAAGAGAGAGAGAGAGAGAGAGAGAGAGAGAGAGAGAGAGAGAGAGAGACAGAGAGAATGATAGAAGATAGTACGAAGTGAGATAGAATCGTTGCTGAACCATCTGTTTCGAGCACGCTCGACCCTTCTCACCCTACCAAGATTCGCCCTATTATTCGGTCCATTATTAAGAGCCGTTAGTCTCGACCACTCGATTGCCGTAGAAAACGTGTGTAGAGATCCCATCGCGAAGAGCTTGTTTCTATCGCCCGATACATTTTCTTTTTTTATTTTATTTTATCAGATTACTATACCTAAAGAGGATTAAACGATTTGACATAATAATAACGAATTAGAAGTAACAATAAAAAATGTTGAATCAATTCTGAATATCCTATGTATAAAATTATTTTTACGTATATACGTATATAGCAATAAATACATATAAATATATAAAATTATACGAAATGAAGGCTGTCGCAAAATCGTTCGGCTAATTTTTGTTCTTTTTTCTTGTTTAATGATAAAACCGTATATGACGTATTCGTGGTTTTTGTTCAACAATTTATAATTCGATTTAGGAATTTTAGATCTTAACTTTAAATGATCTTTAAGGAGAGAAAGAAATATCGATTAAGACGAAGAAGAAATGTTGTTATAAATTTGGAGACATTCTGTATACATAAAATATACATAAAATATACATATATATATATATATATATATATATATAAGTGTATAAAACATATTCTTCATAAAAAATATAATTTCATAATTTCGTAATTTATTATTGATTATCTAACGTAGATATGTACTATCTCGATATACCTATCGAAATCATTGTCATTTCAATATCTTATTATTAATTCAATCGATATCGAATAAATTTTGAAATAATACAATAATATTATTAATCATATCAATTTTACTTCTACAAATTAATTTTTTTTTTTCAAATTTTACATCCTCAACGAAATTAATTTCGTCGCAGGGGGTTTAAATCATTTATCGATTTTATTTAATACGAAGATCGTACTTCGAAGCGTTTGACAACGATAATGAGAACAAAAAAAAAAGAAAAGAGATAGAAATAGAAATCGATAGATAGATAGATAGATAGATAGACAGATAGACAGACAGACAGATAGATAGATAGATACAAAGAACGAAAGGGTCATTGTCCGTTGAGCGATCATCATAGTTTAGGCCAAAGCATTTTAAACGCGGAATCGTCGCAATCGAACACTGTCGTCCGCACGTAACAAAGCGAAACGTGAAATACGTGTGGTACGAGGGGTGGGG
>NC_057697.1:4104136-4113021 GCF_014466175.1 Vespula pensylvanica
AAAAAAATACAACCCCTCCCCCACGGAGAGAAGAGGAAGTGAAGTTCATGGAGGTGAAACTGCGGATTCGAAACGAGTAATTAAACCATCTCGTTGCGGCCACCCGAAAGGTCCGTACGTTTCATTTTGATGACTCTAGTGGAAAGGAGAATATGGGGTGGATGAAAAGAGAGGAGTATGAGGGATAAAGATATATATATATATATATATATATATATATAGAAAGAGAGAGAAAGAGAGATAGATAGATAGATAGAGGGAAAGGGAAAAATGAAAAGAAGAGGATCGCGAGAGAATTGTAACTCCTGTCTGGTGCAACGTAAACGCGCAATGTTTTCGACGGGAAACGTCGGAATTTGACAGTTCGATTAATTCTCGATTCTGTGTCTCTGAAGTGCCGTGGTTTTAGGGATACCGAATGAGAGGTCGTTAACCTTATCGTGAATTGTTAACGTTATCTATAGGGAGAAAAAAAAGAAGAGAAAGAAAAAGAGAGAGGGAGGAAATCACGTGACGTTATCAAAGATTCGTTTCGTTTCGTTTCGTTTCGTTTCGTTTCGTTTCGATTCGATTCGATCGATTCGACTCGTTACGAATATTTCTACTTTTATATCGTTCGTTTTACATTGTCATTTTAATGAACTCGAACAAAAGGATAGTTATTATATTTAATTTCGTATAATTTTTCTTAATGTTATCGGTGTAATGAAAGAAAGAGAATATTCTTTTCGAGGAACGATAATAAACACATTTTTTTGCGAATTTGTTATGGATAAATAAAATAATAATAATGATGATGATAATGATGATGATAATTAGTAAGTAATAATTAATAGTATCGAATGAAAAGAAGTTTTTCTCTCCAAACTTCAAATCATTTGTTAATAATTATTATGAGGAATAATATTGTTAGTATTATATAATTTAAAGTTATTTATTATCATATTTATATATATATATAAATACATACAGTTTTTTCTTTTCTTTTTTTTTTTGAATATATACACATCCATTAAAAAGAAATAATAATAATAAATTGATCGAATAAATTGGAAGAATGTATGTAAATATATATTATACATATGTATAAATACATATGTATAAATACATATATAGAGTGTGTCTAAAAAAGTTGAGACCAAACTTGTTACGTATTACTGAGATTGAATATATGAAAAATATTTGTATAAACTTATGCTCAAAAATGCTTTATCGAAAAAATATATATATATATATTCTTTTATAGATATTCATAATTTGTAGAAATGTTTGAATTAATGATTTCCTTCTTTTTGTTTTATAATTCTCTTTTCTTGCATGTATACGTATTATAATTAACAATGACAGTCACTGTTTATAGAAGATAATCTGTGAAAATGTATTCAAAATGCATTTACTATTATTACCAATACATTTAAAATATTTGAAAGAGATCGACGATCATTAATTCGACTAATGGAAGCCTGCGTTCTTACAGAGGCTAGAATTTTCGAACATTTTTTTTATAACTGTCATAATAAATTATAAATACCTTTACATATCTTAAAAAATGTTATATATCCTTTCATTAAAGTATTTTTAAATATAAGTTTATATGAACTTTTATATCATTTATTTGTTCTCAATAATACGTAGTATAAATTTGATCCCAACCTTTTTGGATATCCTATATATATGTATAAATCGATATTAACGATATTGATAAAGATATTGATATCTGATAACAGAAAGGAAGTGCAAGCAGTGAGAGTAGCGAGGATGGAGCCGGAAGTAGTGCAAGTACCTCACGAGGTGCCGGAAGTGGATTTGCTTTGGCGACTGGTTGTGCTGGAGGATGGCGTAGCGTCTTTGGTGCGGTTTCAGGAAGAGAATTAAGGCTTTACGAATGTGCACCATGGAGTCCTGAAGCTTGGGCATCACCGAGTATTACCTGTCCTCTTATTGCTACCAGGTAATTTAACATTTCGATCATTAATAATAACTAAATAATTATTAATGGAGTCTCTTCAAAAGAGGAAACAAAACAAAAGGATTATTTCATTTCTCTAATTGAATTAATTCATTTCACTAAGTTTCCGAATGTACCAATTTCATTTCAATTATAATATTATGAAACGGTCATTGATCTAACAAATAATCTTTCATATTAAATAAGATATAAATATACATATATATGTGCATGTATTTATTATATATTAAGGAATTATACAAAAGAAAAGTAATATACAAAAATGGAAAAATTTTTAGTTAGAAATGTTTCTACCAAAGAGAAAGAAAACAAACGAAAACTGAACTTTAACATCGTACCTTCATACCTTTGTAACAAATTAGAATTAATACATTGTTATAAAAATGAGCGAATCGATCGCAATTATTAAATATTACGATTAGAGTTATTTTAATTCGATAACCGATCTTAATTAATTCCCAGCTCGTAAGAAATATCTATTCGATCAAATGTAATCCAATAATAAAATAACAACTATCAAAGAGAACCGAATATTTGCTGACTCGATAATCTACGCGATCTCTTCGAAATCTTGCCTGCGACACTGTTTTTTCCCCCTAAGGACACATCATTGAAATAAATCCTGTTGGAAGGTTAGGCATAGAGAAAGAGAGAGATAGACAGATAAATAGAGATAGAAAGATAGAGAGAGAGAGAGAGAGAGAGAGAGAGAGAGAGAGAAAGAGAGAGAGAGAGATAGAATCTCCCCGAAGACGTTTAACTCTAACTTGTCACTGTCACGTTAGACTCCACGTTTGTTTTGTCGTCGATTTGATGACGTTGAAATAGCGATTGCCTATCGTATAATCGTGGAGGTTGGGTAAAAGGAGATGAGGAGACGAGGAGGGGAGGAAGTCTCCGATGGGAGGTAGTGAATGTGCTAGCAGAGTGACGAGAGAATGACATATGGGGGTGGGAAAGAGATAGAAGGGAGCAATGTTATGCATTCGTGTTCGTCAGTATGGCCAAGGGATTACCAATGAGGCACGTCGGATTACCGCAGTTAGCGGTGTTCGTTAGACCGCCATTTTAATTAAGACTATTATACATCGAACAATAGTAACACGTCGTAGTAGCCGTAGTATTTCGACTACTACCTATAACTCTACTATACTAACCAATGTTGCTACGTGCACGGACGACGATATTCCGCTTCGACAGTTTCTCTCTATGCCAGTGTAACACCCTCTTCAATCGTTCCGCACTCTTCTCCCTCTCCTCCTACTCCTATTTCTCCTTCTACTCCTCCATCTCCCACCCTTCGATCTCACCCACCCCTTAAAACCCGTAGATATCGCATCGTCGCTTTAATCGATCGTCATCATGCCAGTTCTCGTATATTGATTGTTATCTCACTTTCGTTGGATTATATCTTGTTTTACTGATCATCTATTCGCTTCTTGTAAATTATTTATTTGTTTACTTATTTATTTATTTATTTATTTATTTATTTATTTTTGTTTTTTTCTTTTGCTACTTTTTTTATCTTTCTTTCTTTCTTTTTCTTTTTTTCCTTTTGATCGGATTGAACAAACGACTTGTAATAACGCGCTGTGATAACGCACGAGATAGCATCTTCGTTTTTATCTTCAGTTTGTCGGATCTAACAAATTATTTTCAAGAAACAATTCGTAAACGATGTTCACGCTCTTCTTTCGTTCGTTCGCCATTTTTAAAATTAGGTTATGTTGTTTGTAATGGTATGCGTGGTATTAAATAGTCTAAAAACAGAATTGTTTTCTTATCATTATTTATCGTTAACGATTTTAACCCTTTCATTCGTATTCTTCGTTTTTTTTTTTTTCTTAATGTTTTTTCTCAAGCGCCAGGTTATCTGATCAAGATTTCGTTGGACGCTCGTCAAGGATAAAAAAATTGATTGCTCGCCATTGTTACGGCCCTTAGACATTTTTACTTAAACACTTATTTCCCTAGAAAGATACAAGCCAGACAATAATAGCGAAAGGTGGGCTCGTAGCGTAAACAAGAAATTCGACTGTTTAGATCCCATCTGACAAAAATCTAAGGTTATCTAAGACAAAAATCTAAAGATATTTAGTTTTATCTTGACATTACAATTTCTCGTACTTTTATAAATATACTTTTCTTTCTTTGGACATCGATCGAATCAACGATCTTGTTGAAAGCTTTAACGAACAAAAATTTAGCAAATACTCTAAGAATAATAATTAATAATCAATAATAATGATCTAATAAGATTTAATCCAATCAATTCGAATCTACGTCAACTTCGTATTATTTCTTCTTTTAATGATTTCTATCTTTAAACATCTCCAAGACACTTTATCACTATTAAAAATATCCATGGAATTATCTTCGCGATAATTAAGATCGACCATGTAAAACGCATTTAATTAAACTACTCTATATTAAAGAAGAAAAAAAAAAGAGGAAGAGTATAAAGCTTACAATACAGTCATAAAAAAAAAAAAGGAAGATTGAAAGATCGTGAAGCAAAGCGTTCGATAAATACGTGAAAGGTTTTCTTGTTCACTTGGAAGGCTACGAACGTGTATCCCTCTCGACCACTACTACCACCACCAACCATCACCACCACTAACCACCACCATACCACTACTACTACCACCACCATACCAGCGTGTATATACCAATGACTCAAGATTCTGTTTACACACGTCAAACCTTCCGTTCTCTAACAACAGAATGCCGCCGCCAGCACCACCACCATCTCATAACCATCACAACCACTAACGCCAACACCAACACCAACACCAGCAGCACCATTACCATCACCAATATCACTACTACTACCACTATCATCATCTCTGTCGCCACTCTCGTCGTCCTCGTTATTGTCGTTGTCGTTGTCCTCGTCATTGTTGTTGTTGCTTGGCTAGCTAGTACGTTACTGTTACGTACGTATGTATGTACGATGTATATATGTATGTACATGTGTGTGTGTATGTGTGTGTGAGTATGTACTATGAACAACGTTGTAGCAACGTCGTTGAAGGAGAAGCAAAGAGAAAAGCGATTAACCGAGTGGCTGATCATAATTAACGGCCTGACGTACTGTTAAGTGCTAGCTTATAAAAGTTAATGCAAAAAGTGATAGTTACCTCGCAGTATGTAGAACGTTACCACTAAAAGTGTTAAAGAGAGTGTTTTTCTCATCGTGTCCTTCGAAAATATCGATTTGAATTATTTCTCTTGTTTTCGTTTAAATTATATGTATATATCAACATCGATAAAGTATAAAGCTCATTTATACGTGACTTTAATTTCGACGAAATATTTTTTTTTTATATATATAATATATATATATGTTGTATATAACATAATTAAATTTATTATAAAATAATAATTATATATAAAATATTATATACATATATTATATATCATACATCATATTATATATATATACATACATACATACGAATCACAACGCCAACATCGTTCGTTTTCAAACGAATAACATAACATTAAGAACAAATATTATCTATTCTCCATGTTTTACTTCCTTTCTATCTTCTTCTATGCACTTCACATATGTTCAACATATAAAAATAGAAAATTTCATCATCTCTGAATTCTCCAATTAAAAGAAAACTGAACTCTTTTTATCCTTTTAATTCATAACACCTTTTCATACGAATTCACCCTATAGATGGGTGTGTACGTTCAAATCCGAAGGAAGAGCCTCGAGCATGTCGACGAAAGCTATGGAAGAGAGACTAGGATGGAAATGCGATTCTGAGGTTAATTAATAGCAACTGATTAATCGTTAGATCCAGAATACTCTCGTCAAACAAATCTCCAAGTGGAGCTTGGAGTTTGTAAATACTATAGAAAGAAAGAAAGAGAGAGAGAGAGAGAGACAGAGGGAAGAGAAAGAGCATTTTACTCTAACCCTTCGTGAAGATAATTCGAGAAGAGGGTGGATTATTCATTCATGTTCTCGATTATTACCACCATACTCATCCCTTAAGCTATAAAGCAAGCTAACCAACATAAATCCAGGTTTTGTTGATTCTGATCGTAAGTGAAGATGCTAACACCAAATCATCCTATTCGGTACAAATATGTTTGTAGCAACATTTATGTTCCTGGGATCGAAGGATAACGTAGAGATACACGTTGTTGAGCTTTACGTTCGAATAGGCAAAGCTAGACACATCGTACGACTACGGCATACGGAATGATTCGGAACGTGATCGTTGATACTATAGTACTAGCTTCCTAACGATTCTAAGGTTCCCTGTTCACTGGGAGAGACAGCTGGTCTACCAGGTTAAACATTCCTGATTTATGTAAAGAGGTCGAGAGGTGAAATCGTTTCTAGTCTTTGATGATAATTTAAGTGTATTAAGTTCGTTATTGGCTTCGTTAGAAATTCTCTTTATCGGTCTACCTTTTTATTTCTTTCTTTTTTTTTTTTTCTTATTTCAAAAACGTTAACAGGTTTATATATTTATGTATGTATGTACGTACGTATGTATATATGTATGTATGTATGTATGTACGTATTATCGGTAATATATGATAAAAGTTATTAATAGTATTTAAACGATAATTATATATTATATATATATATATCTATGTATGTATATATATATGTGTGTGTATATATACAGATCTATATATAGGTACATATATAGATATAAATATATATTTATATATAAATATCTAAGAGACGAATATATATATGAGATTTATATAAATATAAATATATGTATTTATATATTAAATATTATCAATACTACTTTAGTAATTAATATGTAATTATTCAAATGCAAAATTTGGATATATATAATATTAATTACATCGAATTTCTTTCTGCGATAATAAATCTAGTCTTAATATGCGTATATGCTTAAATATATGTAATATATTTATATTTTTATATACGTACTTATTAATTGATCCGTCTCTTCGAAAAGTCGTAATTCAATTGCCGAATTTGTTGATTTCCATTATTTCGTTGACCTTCTCTTATCTACGACCTTTTCTTATGTCGATGTTTTTGTAGATATAACAGCTTATATAAACATTCGGGTTCTATGCGATAGTTTTCATTCTGTATTATCATTGAGCTTACGTTTTAAATAATATCAATCAATTTGTTTCTCATTTCTCTATTTACGCGAACTAAAATTAATATAACTTCTAACAGTTTTATTAATTAATAAAATCTAAATACATTAATCCTAATTAAATACATTATATTCAAGTTGTTAATCAACGATAAATGTATATATATATATATCAATATTTATAATAAACAAATATATATAATATAAAATATATATATTTATTATAACATAGAATATCTGATTAATACATTTTTACTTTTTCAAATCATTACCTATAAATATGAATGTTTTAATTAAAAAAAAAAAAAATTACAAAAAAAGATAAATAAATATATATATCACTTTAATTAATATAATTGATATTAGTTTTACGATAATTATATTAACGAACTAATTATAACGACCAACTTTTTCGATAAATAATCCATACGTTTAATAATATAATTGTTTAATCGGGAGAAATGAATTTTGGCAGTTCACGTACGTTATAACGCAGTAATTGCTCATTATGTTTCACTCTTATTACTGAACGACGATCGATATGACCCTGCGCTTAATGAAGACGTCAGATAACAGGAACATTCGATTAAAGCCGCTCTCCGCGCTATCCTCTTCCGGTTTGAATTACCTCGAGCCTTGGATCGAACCCTTCGATTTCGTCCTTCCTATGGTATACCTAACAGCTCGATAGAGCTTCGTTACCGCTATCGTTTCGAGTTTCCGTTCGTTGCAAAGCGAGAAAGAGATAGAAATAGAGATAGAGAAAGAAAGAAAAAAATAAAGTAAAAGAAAAAAGCTTGAAATCTCAGTATTAAGTGGCTATCGTGAACGATAAAGGTCCTATTTTCTCGTTATCGACGTAATAATCTTATTCGTTATCGTAAAAATTTATTTTTCGACTAAAAAATTAACTACTCCAATCGGCCATTTTGACGGATTTATAGTATACTCATCGTAAAATAAATTCGACATATTAAGATCAAATGCTTTTGTACGTAGAAATAAATATTCGGGTATTAATTATCTAACGATCGTTAAAAGTGTAAAAATATTTTTAATGATAATGAAAAAGTGTATAGGAGATGATGATAGATCCGTGATAATGATTTTGTTGATAAAGAAAATCATTATTGCTAATTATATTCAACGGAAAATTGTATTAATGAGAATTGAACGATTATTCGAAATGCTTATTATAATTCTGATAATATCTAATAGAATGATATATTGGTTATAATATGACAAGAAAAAGGAATTTTAATAAAATGGAATGACGATTGAGTAATGATTGAAATTGTTAAGTAAAATGTAAAATACAAATTTGCGAATATACTTGATAATCAAAAACTGAATCGTACCGCTCGGTGTCTACATTCGGACTGACTTCGACGATAACTCACGCGTCCTAAAAGGACGAAACGTTTGGATAATGAAAAACAAGTTAAACCGACGCAAGAGAAATATAAACATTAGAAGTTCGTTACTTATGACTAGTAGGTTTCAATCGTGACTTAAAAAAAAAATAAATAAATCGTTCTTATTGACAACAAAATGTATGAACTAAATATGTATCTTTATATATGTATGTGTATGTGTAAGAGAGAGAAAGGAAGAGAAAGAGAAACAAAGAGAGAAAGAGAGAGAGAGAGAGAGAGAATAATTAATTGCAATAATTAATCAAAAAAAAAATCAAACGACAATATTTGATTTGATCATATAAACTTGCTTTAAATTTGAAAGAAAATAAAAAATATCTGAGGTAATGTAAAAGAAACAGAGAGACAGAGAAAGAGAGAGAGAGA
>NC_057697.1:4113121-4114049 GCF_014466175.1 Vespula pensylvanica
GAGAGAGAGAGAGGGAGAAAGAGAAAGCAATAATTAATAACAAACAATATATAATCGCTGTTATTGTATAAATAAATACAACTTTACTTTAAAACATAAAAACGAAGTAAAGCGGATATTAATAGAAAGCCATGTCAGTTTTATAAAATAAAAATATTATAGTATAAGACAAACCATGAGTGAAATATAGAGAGAGGAAGAGAGAGAGAGAGAGAGAGAGAGAGAGAGAGAGAGAGAGAGAGAGAGAGGAAGAAGGGTAAAAAGGGTGGAAAGAAGGAACGGGCGTAAAAATTGCTGGTAGATAAGGGTGCTAAGGGCGCCATTCGTCTACATCGTGGCTGACAGCGACGATAAAGTTTCTTTCACAGCGAACCTCTGCACTAGCTTAACGTGCTTCCTCAAGGACGATCTCCAAGGATGTTCTAACCTCGAAGATGGATATCGTTCAAAATGGCCGACGAATTTGGCGCTGGTTCGTCAGTGATAAGAAGTCCACGTAATTTAATCCTGATTGATATTATCACATTTTCAAATAATGCTTATTTAACTGTTACAATCAAAACTGAATAATAATTTTTAATAATGTTAACTATTATCTGAATTTTTATTGGAATTAAAAAAAATATAATCAATTAAATAACATTTTTAAATAATATATATATATATACACACACACAAATGTACATAGAGGAAGGATTCGAATTAATGGGAGTAGAATTTTGGCGGGAAATTTTAAATTACGCCGGAAATGTGTTTACGTAGGTTATAGGTAGTAGACAGTTTCGAATTGGACATAATATAAATTTACAATATATACGTATTGTTTAAAGGGTTCATTAATGAACGTAGCCCTTAGCATGTTAATTAAAAGTGATTTGAGCATAACTATCCTTGTTAGAGAGAGAAAGAGGTAAAGAGAGAGAGAGAG